>NW_025791232.1:0-73528 GCF_907164935.1 Osmia bicornis bicornis | reverse complement strand
CATTAGATATGTAATATACATTTAATAACAATATCATTATTACTATATCTACATCAGATGAAATTTAATATACTGATTTAATCCCACAGACCAATGTACATTTAATAACAATATCAGTATTACTGTATCTACATTAGATATAATCTAATATAATGATCCCTTCCCACCGATCAATGTACATATAATGGCAGTATCGTTATTACTATATCTCCATTTGATATGTAATATACATTTAATAACAATATCATTATTACTATATCGACATCAGATGAAATTTAATATACCGATTTAATCCCACAGACCAATCTACATTTGATAACAATATCATTATTACTATATCTACATCAGATGTAATTTAATATACTGATTTAATCCCACAGATCAATGTACATTTAATAACAATATCATTATTACTATATCTACATTAGATATAATGTAATATAATGATCCCTTCCCACCGATCAATGTACATATAATGGCCGTATCGTTATTACTATATCTGCATTAGATCTGCTGCAATATACTGATTCCTTCCCACAGATCAATGTACACTGAATAACAGTATCATTTACACTATATCTACATTGGATATAATGTAATATGCTGATCCCTTCCCACAGATCAATGTACATACAATAACAGTATCGTTATTACTATATCTACATTAGATATGTAATATACATTTAATAGCAATATCATTATTACTATATCTGCATTAGATCTGCTGCAATATACTGATTCCTTCCCACAGATCAATGTACATTGAATAACAGTATCATTTATACTATATCTACATTGGATATAATGTAATATAGTGATCCCTTCCCACAGATCAATGTAATTTTGGTAACAACATCATTATTACTATATCTACATTAGATATAATGTAATATACTGATCCCTACCCAGAGATCAATGTACATATAATAGCAGTTTCGTTATTACTATATCTGCATTAGATCTCCTGCAATATACTGATTCCTTCCCACAGATCAATGTACATTGAATAACAGTATCATTTTTACTATATCTACATTGGATATAATGTAATATACTGATTCGTTCCCACAGATCAATGTACATATAATGGCAGTACCGTTATTACTATATCTGCATACGATCTGCTGCAGTATAGTGATTCCTTCCCACAGATCAATGTACATTGAGTAACAGTATCATTTATACTATATCTGCATTGGATATAATGTAATATACCGATCCCTTCCCACAGATCAATGTACTTTTGGTAACAATATCATTATTACTATATCTACATTAGATATAATGTAATATACTGATCCCTACCCACAGATCAATGTACATATAATGGCAGTATCGTTATTACTATATCTCCATTTGATATGTAATAAACATGTAATAACAATATCATTATTAATATATCTACATCAGATGAAATTTAATATACTGATTTAATCCCACAGACCAATGTACATTTAATAACAATATCATTATTACTGTATCTACATTAGATATAATCTAATATAATGATCCCTTCCCACCGATCAATGTACATATAATGGCAGTATCGTTATTACTATATCTCCATTTGATATGTAATATACATTTAATAACAATATCATTATTAATATATCTACATCAGATGTAATGTAATATACTGATTTATTCCCACAGATCAATGTACATTTAATAACAATATCATTATTACTGTATCTACATTAGATATAATGTAATATAATGATCCCTTCCCACCGATCAATGTACATATAATAGCAGTATCGTTATTACTATATCTGCATTAGATCTGCTGCAATATACTGATTCCTTCCCACAGATCAATGTACAGTGAGTAACTGTATCATTTATACTATATCTACATCAGATGTAATTTAATATACCGATTTAATCCCACAGATCAATGTACATATAATACCAGTTTCGTTATCACTATATCTACATTAGATATAATGTAATATACTGATACCTTCCCACAGAACAATGTACATATAATAACTGTATCGTTATTACTATATCTACATTAGATATGTAATATACATTTAATAACAATATCATTATTACTATATCTACATCAGATGAAATTTAATATACCGATTTAATCCCACAGACCAATCTACATTTAATAACAATATCATTATTACTATATCTACATCAGATGTAATTTAATATACTGATTTAATCCCACAGATCAATGTACATTTAATAACAATATCATTATTACTATATCTACATTAGATATAATGTAATATAATGATCCCTTCCCACCGATTAATGTACATATAATGGCAGTATCGTTATTACTATATCTGCATTAGATCTGCTGCAATATACTGATTCCTTCCCACAGATCAATGTACACTGAATAACAGTATCATTTACACTATATCTACATTGGATATAATGTAATATGCTGATCCCTTCCCACAGATCAATGTACATACAATAACAGTATCGTTATTACTATATCTACATTAGATATGTAATATACATTTAATAGCAATATCATTATTACTATATCTGCATTAGATCTGCTGCAATATACTGATTCCTTCCCACAGATCAATGTACATTGAATAACAGTATCATTTATACTATATCTACATTGGATATAATGTAATATAGTGATCCCTTCCCACAGATTAATGTAATTTTGGTAACAACATCATTATTACTATATCTACATTAGATATAATGTAATATACTGATCCCTACCCAGAGATCAATGTACATATAATAGCAGTTTCGTTATTACTATATCTGCATTAGATCTTCTGCAATATACTGATTCCTTCCCACAGATCAATGTACATTGAATAACAGTATCATTTTTACTATATCTACATTGGATATAATGTAATATACTGATTCCTTCCCACAGATCAATGTACATATAATGGCAGTACCGTTATTACTATATCTGCATACGATCTGCTGCAGTATACTGATTCCTTCCCACAGATCAATGTACATTGAGTAACAGTATCATTTATACTATATCTACATTGGATATAATGTAATATACCGATCCCTTCCCACAGATCAATGTACTTTTGGTAACAATATCATTATTACTATATCTACATTAGATATAATGTAATATACTGATCCCTACCCACAGATCAATGTACATATAATGGCAGTATCGTTATTACTATATCTCCATTTGATATGTAATATACATTTAATAACAATATCATTATTAATATATCTACATCAGATGAAATTTAATATACTGATTTAATCCCACAGACCAATGTACATTTAATAACAATATCATTATTACTGTATCTACATTAGATATAATCTAATATAATGATCCCTTCCCACCGATCAATGTACATATAATGGCAGTATCGTTATTACTATATCTCCATTTGATATGTAATATACATTTAATAACAATATCATTATTAATATATCTACATCAGATGTAATGTAATATACTGATTTATTCCCACAGATCAATGTACATTTAATAACAATATCATTATTACTGTATCTACATTAGATATAATCTAATATAATGATCCCTTCCCACCGATCAATGTACATATAATAGCAGTATCGTTATTACTATATCTGCATTAGATCTGCTGCAATATACTGATTCCTTCCCACAGATCAATGTACAGTGAGTAACTGTATGATTTATACTATATCTACATCAGATGTAATTTAATATACCGATTTAATCCCACAGATCAATGTACATATAATACCAGTTTCGTTATGACTATATCTACATTAGATATAATGTAATATACTGATACCTTCCCACAGAACAATGTACATATAATAACTGTATCGTTATTACTATATCTACATTAGATATGTAGATATACATTTAATAACAATATCATTATTACTATATCTACATCAGATGTAATTTGATATACTGATTTAATCCCACAGATCAATGTACATATAATAACAGTTTCGTTATTATTATATCTAGATTAGATATGACGTAATATACTGATACCTTCCCACAGATCAATGTACATATAATAGCAGTATCGTTATTACTATATCTACATTAGATATGTAATATACATTTAATAACAATATCATTGTTACTATATCTACATCAGATGTAATTTAATATACTGATTTATTCCCACAGACCAATGTAGATTTAATAACAATATTATTATTACTATATATACATTGGATACAATGTAATATACTGATACCTTCCCACAGATCAATGTACATATAATAACAGTTTCGTTATTACTATATCTACACTAGATATAATGTAATATAATGATCCCTTCCCACCGATCAATGTACATATAATGGCAGTATCGTTATTACTATATCTGCATTAGATCTCCTGCAATATACTGATTCCTTCCCACAGATCAATGTACATTGAATAACAGTATCATTTTTACTATATCTACATTGGATATAATGTAATATACTGATTCCTTCCCACAGATCAATGTACTTTTGGTAACAATATCATTATTACTATATCTACATTAGATATAATGTAATATACTGATCCCTACCCACAGATCAATGTACATACAATAACAGTTTCGTTATTACTATATCTACAATAGATATAATGTAATATACTGATACTTTCCCACAGATCAATGTACATATAATAACAGTATCGTTATTACTATATCTACATTAGATATGTAATATACATTTAATAACAATATCATTATTACTATATCTACATCAGATGAAATGTAATACACTGATTTAATCCCACAGACCAATGTACACTTAATAACAATACTATTATTACTATATCTACATCAGATGTAATTTAATATACTGATTTAGTCCCACAGATCAATGTACATATAATAACAGTTTCGTTATTACTATATCTGCATTAGATATAATGTAATATACTGATACCTTCGCACAGATCAATATACATATAATAACAGTATCATTATTACTATATCTACATCAGATGAAATTAAATATACTGATTTAATCCCACAGACCAATGTACATTTAATGACAATACCATTATTACTATATCTACATTAGATATAATGTAATATACTAATACCTTCCCACAGATCAATGTACATATAATACCAGTATCGTTATTACTATACCTACATTAGATATGTAATATACATTTAATAACAATATCATTATTACTATATCTACATCAGATGAAATTTAACATACTGATTTAATCCCACAGACCAATGTACATTTACTAGCAATATCATTATTACTATATCTACATTAGATATGATGTAATATAATGATCCCTTCCCACCGATCAATGTACATATAATGGCAGTATCGTCATTACTATATCTACGTTAGGTATGTAATATACATTTGATAACAATATCATTATTACTATATCTACATTAAATGTAATGTAGTATACTGATCCCATCCCACAGATCAATGTACATATAATAACAGTTTCGTTATTACTATATTGTTAAGTATTTGCGCGATGCCGAGTTCGTATATGCCGCGGAAATGGTGTTATGCGTACGCAGTCACGTGACGATCGAAAGATCGCCACCTGTTCATCCTTGTTTACCTACGCAAAATCGTTTCCGCCGTCCATTACTACTAGATCTAGCGATAAGAGCGACCACGTGTTCGGCGAATCAAATACTAATTAAACATATACCTAAATATAAGTAAATATATATATATATACACCATTATTAGACAGTTGGTGTTATTCAAATCCTATCCCCAACACTGGTTATGGGCCCAGATTACGAAAATAAACTGAAAAATTGAAATAAAGTGATCATTGAAAGCGAGTGTGCGCCTCGCACATAGTAAAACGTGAACTTCCTATTAGACTAAGAGTGCTACAAGTGCGCAAAAATGAGCGAATTAAAGGGTGAATTTCAAATTACCAAGCTGACAGATTCAAATTACCAGAACTGGAAAACAGAAATGTGCTGGTATCTCAGAGGAAAAGGCCTGCTCGACCACGTGCTGACGAAAAAAGTACCCCCCGAAAATGCTACAGAAACGGAGGTAAGAAACCATCAAACTAATGAAAATAAAGCGTTCGCGGCTATCGGCCTGCATATCGAAGCAGACCAACCAGTTCATATAGAGGATTGCGCCAACGCGTTTGAGGCATGGGAAACGTTAAAACAAATTCATCAGCCTAAGTCTAGAGTCCGTATCATGCAACTAAAAAAGGAATTTTATCATTTAAAGATGAAAGACGATGAAGGTCTGTCCGCTTATGTATCTAGGGTTAAAATAAATGCGAGAAACCTAAGGGAGGCTGGATCAGAGGTCAAAGATGAGGACCTTGCATACACGATGCTAGCGGGACTCCCAGATAGCTACGAAAATCTAAATATGGCTTTAGCTAGTCTTCCAGATGAAAAATTCACTTCGGCAGAGGTTAAACGGGTCCTACTAGAAGAATATGGGAGGAGGATGTCCAGGTCGGAAAAAACGACGGAACACCCCAAGGAAGCTCTGCATGTAAGTAAGAGAACTGAGAGGAAAGGGCCTAAGACACCGAGTGGCGACGCCAGGCAACCAAGGACATGTTATAATTGCAACAAAATCGGGCACATGGCAAGGGATTGCCGTATGAGAGTAAACAGAGGTAAAAGAGGACCCGAAATAAGACACAAAAGAAATTACGATGCATTCCTGGTAAGTTTGAACAATGTAGATTTAGACGACTCATGGCTCTTAGACAGCGGGTGTACGCACCACGTATGTAAAAGACGCGATTGGTTTGTAAAGTTCAGATCCATCGATACCGAAGTGGTTAACACGGCAGCTGATCCTGAAAAGGGGGGGAGTACGACCCTAAGAGCGCAAGGTATAGGAGATATAATTGTAAATATGATTGTAGGCAACAGACGGAAGACCGTTATATTGTACAATGTGTACTATGTACCTAACGTACGAAGAAACCTCATGTCGGTGTCTCAAATCGAACAAAAGGGAAAGGAGCTGCTGATAAAAGATGGCGTCATAAAAATACGAAATACCAGAACCAAAGATATTGTTGGCGTAGCATACAGGAGGAACGACCTGTATATAGTCAGGGCGGAAGTAAGTACAAACGCAAACTTACCAATGGAATCGCACGCAGCAAGCATAGAAACGGACCAAATATGGCATCAACGCTTCTGTCACGTGAGTAACGACATAATTAAGAAATTAATGGAAACGAACCGCGTAACCGGGCTAGACAATACTAAAACGAACAAATACACATGCGACGCATGCAGCGTAAGCAAGGCAACGAGAGTTGCCAGTAAGAAACTAAACTTTAAACAAACAAAAGGAATATGCGAGTTAGTTCACTCCGACGTATGCGGCCCTATACCGAATGATTCGATCGGCGGTAACAGATATTTCATAACATTCACAGATGATTTCTCTAGATACACCAAAGTTGTGTGCATTAAATCGAAGGACGAGGCAAAGAACTGCATCAAAGACTACATCGCCAGAGTTGAGCGCGAGAAGGGTAAGAAAATAAAAAGATTCCGTACAGACAATGGTCTAGAATTCTGCAATAAGGAATTAGACACATACTTCAAGACTTTAGGGATCAAACACGAAAGGTCAAATGTAGATACACCGCAAATGAATGGAGTAGCGGAAAGAATCAATCGAGCGCTTCTAGATTTAACAAGAGCAATGCTCAAATCAGCTCATTTGCGGCAAAGGTTCTGGGCAGAAGCTGTGACGACTGCAGCCTACATAAAGAATCGTGTTTGCCACGCCGCTATCAACGATGAAGTACCAATAGCTATATGGACTGAATGCACACCGAGCGTTCGACACCTAAAGGCATATGGATGTTTAGCCTACGCTCGTTTACCAGAACAGCGGAGAAAGAAGTTAGACGACCGAGCAATGGAATGCGTATTTGTTGGCTACGCAACCCAAACGAAAGGGTACCGGTTGTGGTGTCCCAAAACGAACGATATAATGATCACAAAACACGTTAAATTTGCAGAGGATAAAATAGGGTATGAGTGGATCCGTGGAAAGAGCAATGAAACTTGTAGATATGCTGGGTGGTCGGATGATAACGAATCAGAAGCCGATACCTTAGATGAACCTGAAACAACTGCGCCACGTAATGAAGAGGTCCTTAGTCAAAAGGGGCGTACAAGATATGGATCAAGGAATCAATCGGATTCCGAGATAGTAGGGGCACTGTTACGTCCGGGCTGGATTTTCACCAACCCGACCTTGCGTTCCTCATCGGGTGCGTAGCACTTGAAAGTATTCCACGTGAGGGATGCAAGGAAGGGCCTGATTTTTCTAAATTTTCCGTTTCTGTTCGCGCTCCTCCGATCTCGTGCTTCTTCGTCGGGTGCGTATGCACGTGAAGGTATTCCACACGAGAACACGAGAAAGGAGTTTGAGATTTAAATTGACCTTTCTTTTCCTTTTTACTCTTTTATTTCATTTCAATAGCTACTTTCCAGTATACCTAATTTGTGTGCCTCGGCAGTGCGACGCACTTGGAAGTATCCCAGGCGAGGAACACAAAGAAGGCTATATTTGGCTCTTTCAAATAATATAAACTAATCTTCCTTGGGACGATTGCCGTTGGAACTACGTTTGAAAATGTACCGAAATTCGAAACCGTTGAGGTCAAGGAGAGGTATCATAAACATCCTTCACCGCGCGGTTAAGCAGTGCGACGCACATGGAGGAATCCCAGCTTAACTGCGCAGAATAAAGAAAACGCGATTTTCGCCCCATTTTACAAGCGGATACCTCTCATACCTGTAAAGCATGCGTCAGCCGTTCCTTCCATGGGAGAATGAGTGTCATAAAGGATGAGAGTGATTTGTTTGAAATGTTATAGAATGATCTGAATGGAATGAAAAGCGAGGTTTGCGTGACAACCATTGAGAGTTTGAAAACGTCGACGAACGTTTAGGAACGTTCGAGACAACGGTCGACGGGGATCGTAAACGCGTATTGTCACAAATAGGCAACAAAAACTGCCAAGCAATGTTCTGGAACGAATTCCAAGAACATGTTAACGGATATATGTATATTATTCGATATGCGTGAACTTATGAAAACGCGAATAAAATGTTCACGAAACTAATTGAAATTAAAACATCAATCTCCTTGTCACGGAAGCCGGGAAACGCGTGTAATAAAACAAACATCAATTATAAAAATACCTCGAATGAATCAAAAAGCCCTAATACTATTATTACGCGAATATTATAGTAATTGACATAAATAAAATGTTAATCGACACCAGAGATTCGTTTGTACCGACTTCGTTAATTAATTGAAAGCGAATAAGATTAAATTAAAGCATTTGGAAGATTCTAGAAGACATAGAAATTGCGACGCACTAAATTCATGAAGCGCTGTAGGGGTAAAAGAGAAAGATGGTCAACTATTAGACAGAGTCAGAGGAAGGTCAGGGAGGGATGAGAACTCGGGAAACGCGCCTAGACGAAACCAATACGCGCGGGCTCTCCCCTTCGACACGTACCCCGATTTGCCAAATGATGTCCCCACTTTGGGCCCATGATCGCGGGTCGAACCCTGAGATACGATCGCTTGACTGAGGCAAATCACTCTTCGTCGAAGAATCGCAAGGTGTGTGACGGGGAGCCCGTGTCCGCGTAGAGACAGAGTTGTCTACGGTATCGCGAAATCTGATTGCTCGGCAAAGTTCCTCCGTGTAACGAGGCAGAGTGTCGGGAGAGTTTCAATTCGCGGTCATCGTGTCAAAGACTCATACGGATACGTAAAAGCTTTTCACACTTTTCAATTATCTATCTTTTCTCTTTCATTTTAAATCGTTCCGATAATTAATTATATTCCTTTTCCGCGCCGCATTGTTTTCTGTCAATCGTATTTCGTAATCCGTAACACCGTAACGAAAGGCTCAAACGCGAACGCGTAGTGCGTGTGCATTCAGTTCTCATTCTCTCTTCGATTTTCCAGATTTCTAGACCATCACCACAGCTTTTTCGTATACGAAACCTATTGCAATATTATATATTTATATTACATCGAATTGGTGAGTTGCACATTCTATATTTTAACACGACGAATCTGCTGTCGAGTGAGGGCAAAACGGCGATCTACGAGACTGCTAGTTGTGGAAGTATCCCACTAGATCGTACCGTTCTTAGCGCAAAGTTCGAGGTAACAAAAATAATTATTAAAATTTTCCGTTTACACGCGCGCGAAAACGGCCCACGAGACTGTTAGTCTTGGAAGTATCCCACTGGGACCGTCTTCTTTTCTGATCGTTAATATGAGATAAAACACCGAAGTTCGAATCGTGATTTTTTAAAGTCAACAGTTTTGTCAATTTTCTGTTAAAGCTTCATTTCAAGTAACTACATTGATCTAATATTCATTCTAACCTGTTATTTTCTAATTCTCTATTCATATATTTCATACAGCTCGTACACATTGTAAAATAACCATTTTTGTTGTAATTATTTTTCTTACAATTATACACATCTTACCCATATTTAAATTTTTAATCATTTGCATTCAAACACCCCTAACATTTCCTTATTAATACGTCTACCTTCCTGCACGAATTCACACGAGGGGCCCGTATGGGACTAGAGCATTGACGAACTCAATACAACAACTTCTGAATCTTATTATAAAAATTAAACGATTCTTTTTAATTGTTCCGATCGTTAACGACCTAACATCGTCGAGCGCGATCGGGACTGGTGGCAGCGAAAATACCGTCCTGATCCGTATCAATCATCAAATTTTCTAATTCAATAAATCTTCTTCTTTCTTTTTTTTTTTCTTTTATATTTTGTACGTCGCGCGCCGTAACTCGCTCGCGATGTAACAAAATTTTTGGTGGCAGCGGTGGGATATTTTTCAATGCTCGTTCGTTGGAATTTGTGCAATTAGGTGTTTGAATTTTCAAAGTGTCAATATTCTTCAAAGTTATTTCTGACTGATTCGAACTTCGAGTGCGGTAATTACGGGAAAACTGATATAGATACCCCTTTTGCCACACTTCACTACGCATTGAGCCTATAAATTTATATATTTACGGTGTTATATTTTGTGTGTTACAATTTATATATTGTGTATTTCATTTATGTGTGTTATGTGTGATAATTGCTCATTATTGAATTTATAATTGAATCTGATCCGATACTAATATTTCTGATTAACCGTATTTTGTCACATTTATCTATTTATTTATATTTATTTATATTTATTTATTTATTTATTTTTCTGTTTCTGTTTTTCTACTTGGTGTTTTCTGTTAGAGATTCATTTTCAAAATTACTGATTTTTTGGATTTATCAACTCAATTTTTGTCGATTTATCATTAATTATATTTATTAACTATATATTCGTCTGATTAGTGAGCAGTTATCACGTAAATTGAATATTATATGTCATATTGATTTTTGTGTATATTTCTTTTGTATATTTTTCTGATATATTTTTACAAAAATGCCGAATTCTAAAGAGGTGGGCCCTGCCAAAAGCACGGCTATTGCAGGTCCTAGTAGAAGTACGGGTATTTCTAGTTTATTAGAAGGAACTAATACCGGGGAGGGTAACGAGTCAATTTTCACAGCTTCGGTAATAGAAAGTTTCGCCGTTCAGCAGGCCGTTCAACATGTGCCGGTTTTTGACGGGAAAAATATCCGATTAAGGGATTTTCTTGCTGAAGTAGAATTTAACGCGGAAAGTCTCCCGATATCAGCAATGCGTGGTTTTGTACGACTTGTAGTCTCTAAATTAAGAGGAGAAGCTCGCGATAGCGTCCACGGATTAAAATTCGAGACCGTTTCAGAACTGGTGAAACACTTAAAACGTCGTTTTACATCGGATAGAACGTACAACGATTACTACTTTAAAATCGCCACCGTTCGTATGTATCGAGACGAATCCGTCTACGCGTTCTACGACCGTATTCGAGCTTTATTGGTCGGGATAGAAGATTTTATTAAGATCGAATATAAAGGCCGAGCAGCTGATATTATGGAACCCGTAACGGCTACCGCACTTAATGCATTTCTTCGCGGATTACCGGACGAAATAGGCCGAGCCGCGCGAGCGCGAGACCCGAAAAGGTTAGTAGACGCGCTAGATATCGCTTTAAGAGAAGAAACGCGCTTAAAAGATGGACCGTCCACATTGTATGATTACTACCGTCCATCCCATGAACGTAGTGATGATTATGATTACCGATCTCGTTACTATGACGGCCCGGATAGAAATCGAAGCTACGCGTATCCTAGATACAGCTCGCCGATACGAGCGCCGGAAACGTCGCGTAACATCTCGTATTCGCGAGATAGAGCACCGAGTCCTGTTCGGATGTTGCACAGGAGAGAGTTGACCGCAGAGGAACGAACGTGCCCGTGTTGCGCGCATCCTCAGCGCATGCATACGAGATCGAGCATGCAAGCAGACGATAGACGAGAAAATTCACCTGTAGGAATGCGTGATTCGAGACCGCGTACACCACCTCCGCGCGAGCCGACGGCCGGACCATCGGGCCGAAGGTCACCGTCACCGGAAGTAAGAGGGTCTTTAAACTTGAACACGACTCGTCGTACCGACGCGACGACGAGCCGTCAATCTCCGGAGCGTCGTCCACAGGTGAAATTCCAGTAGAGACCGTACTCGCAATAGAAACGAAACGCGACACTCCGATAGTAAAATTGTCATCTAAAGATTTTCGAATGAAAGAGGCGCATTTCTTGATAGATACCGGTGCAGAAATCAATCTGATAAAATTAGATACGTTGCTTATCAACGTTCCAATAGCTACGCATGAGGCTACGATAATAACGGGAATTACCCCACAAAAAGACAGAACAATCGGGACCGCGACAATCCATTTACAGGGAAAACCAGTTCGTTTTCACGTTATACGCTCAGATTTTTCACTAAACACTAACGGAATCTTAGGGCAGGAATATCTTCGCCAGGAGCAAGCCGAAATTTCGTTCGCGAACAATACATTAGTCACGAGCACAGACCCGGTTCGTCCAATTAGATTCGTCGATCAACGTTCACTAGATTATCGCGAAAGGCGTAAACTAGAACCGCGTACATATCTTATAAAGGCTCGTACAAGACAACCTATCGCGATCGATGTCGTTAATGATAAATTAAAAGAAGGTTATTTGCCGCGTTTAACGACAATTGACGGCCTGTATGTCGGCGAAGCTGCTGTTTCGGTTAACAACCAGGGCGTGTGCCATGTATTAGCAATAAACTCGCTCAACCAAGACCTTGAACTTACAGTACCTGCACAGGAACTGATACCTTTCGATTATCATTGCTTTCCGGAAGAACAAGACGATTCCGATACCGATAGCAAACCTAATGTAGCGACTGATAGAGTTACCGAAATTTTAAGTAAACTGCGTCTAGACCATTTAAACGATGAAGAGCGCGAGCATGTAGAAATGCTAGTTGAGGAATTTCCTGAACGTTTTCATCTTCCATCCGATAAATTACAGGCTACTAACTACATAAAACATAATATACCGACAATAGACGACATACCACTAAACACTCGACAATACAGATTCCCGCCTATACACAAACAAGAAATAGAACGACAGATCCTGACTAAATTATCAAACGACATTATTACTCCTTCAAATTCACCCTACAACTCTCCTCTGTGGATAGTACCCAAGAAACCAGATTCGAAGGGAAACCCACGTTGGAGAATGGTAATAGATTTTCGTAAACTAAATGAGAAGACAATAGGTGACGCATATCCTCTACCGAACATTACAGAAATATTAGATCACATTGGAGACGCACAGTACTTTTCTGTTTTCGATTTAGCTAGCGGGTTTCAGCAGATCGAAATGGATCCCAAGGATCGCCATAAAACAGCCTTCAGTACACCAAATGGGCATTACGAATACATTCGTATGCCCGAAGGTTTGAAAAACGCGCCAGCCACATTCCAACGGCTTATGGACCAGGTTTTGCGCGGGTTACAAGGTATCGAGGTTTTCGTATACTTGGACGATATAGTCGTTTATGCGAAAAATTTAGAACAACACGGAAGGAAAGTTCGACGTTTATTCACACGTCTAGCCGAAGCCGGATTAACTTTGCAACCCGATAAGTGCGAATTTCTTAAGACCGAAGTCGCGTACTTAGGACATGTTATTAGTAAACGTGGAGTCCGACCTGATCCTAAAAAGATCGTTGCCGTTAAAAATTTTCCGCGGCCAAAGAACGCGAAAAATATTAGACAATTCCTAGGCTTGGCGGGTTATTATAGACGCTTCATCGAGAATTTTGCGGAAAAGTCAAAACCTCTTTCCGATCTGTTGAAGAAGAACGTACCTTTTATTTGGGGAAAGGAACAGAAAAAGAGTTTCGCCGCGTTAAGAAAAGCACTGTGTCGCGCGCCGATTTTACAATATCCGAATTTTGATAAATCATTCACATTAACCACAGACGCTTCAGATTTTGCAATAGGAGCCGTTTTGAGTCAAGAGAAAGATGGCCATGATTTACCGGTAGCATACCTTTCTCGCACTTTAACTAAACCGGAACGGAATTATTTTACTACCGAAAAGGAATGTTTAGCCGTTTTATACGCGGTATTACATTTTCGACCGTATCTTTACGGTAGGAAATTTAAATTAGTGAGTGACCACGAGCCGTTGAGGTGGATAAATTCAATTAAGGATCCCGGTCAACGTTTAGTACGTTGGAGATTGAAATTACGGGATTACGAATATGACTTCGCGCACAAACCAGGGAAATTCAATACTAACGCTGATGCCCTGTCGCGAAACCCCGTTGTCGCAGATGAACTAAACACTTCAGACGATTTCTCGCTAGATTCCTCTTCAGATGAGGAGCAGCCTGCGAGCCCGGTTGGCTTGGAAAAATCCCCTCAGGTTGTTCCTCGTATAGGAAAGCGTGAACCGCTTTCGGTTATCAAGACGATTAAGGGATTCTTACGTACGAATGCGCTTGTCAAATCAAACAACGCGCGTCGTGCTACGAAGCCCAAAGTCGTTTTACCGGTTACGGATTCACCTGAAACATCCGGTTCCGAATTAGAGCCTGCGATTGTCAAACGAAGGGTAGGAAGACCGCTAGGATCAAAAACAAAACCGAGACCTCCACCTACTCATGATCCGGAAGCCATCTCCACTCGAACTCGGCTCAGATCTTCAGACAAACCAATGGCTCAACCTTCATCCACTACACCTCTCTCATTACCGAAACCTGCCATTACAATTACTTCAGATACTTCAACAGACGTAGCTTCAGACAGTGATACATCCGACGTCGATTCAGATGCGTCCGAACCACCGATTTTCGTTCGTCGTAGGAGCGTCCTACCGAGCTTGGGGTCATGCCCGAGAGCACTGGGAGTACCCCCGACCTCAGGACTCGAGCCGGACCTTGCCAATGTCGACTCTGATAAAGAACTTTTTAAAACACCTTACTCAGATAGCGATCATGAATTCTTTGACTTTTCACCCGACAAAGAAAATCTATCTACGCAAGTCGCTAAAAATTCAGACGCAGAGACTGACGTTGACGACTTACGTAAACACCTAGACGACTTAACGCAACGGACGCAGGACGTTACACAGGACACTATAATATACAGACCTCAACACCAATCACAATTACCTGCTACTCCTCCATCCTTACCGCCAATAGCCGTATCAACACCACAAAATAAAACAATCTCAAAACCGAACCCTCAGATTCAGGATGAAAACACTTTAGTGCAAACCGACGTGTTACGACACGCTTCCTCCACGAATATATTCATGGATTCAGAGGATCTATACTCGGATCCGCCTCGAAAAATAGATGTTCCAAAAACAGTAACCTTTGCTTCAGAAAACTTGACCTATTACAGGGACAATTACGTGCATTTTCTTAGTAGCGATTTACGACTCGCACCAGTAAGCGAATTGCTCGTTGATATCGGCGTAATAGACCTCGAAACGCTAAGAAAATCGGAATTGAAACCGGGCAGTATAATAGTAACAGACCGTAGTAAAAATAAAATTTTTAGCATCGTATTACAGAAGAACTCTAGTGACAATCCTTCGGTCGCGACATTGGAGTCAGCCATACGGAAGCTCAAATTAAAGTTATCCGAATTGAACTTGAATACCTTCCGGATTTCGCGATTCGACGATCTTACCGATGCATTACCGCAGGACATGTTACCCGGAATATTAAGAAAGATTTTTAAAGATTCCGACGTGAAGATCACCCTTTGCTACGGGCGCGTGCAATTACCACCCAGCGAAATTCGAAACGAAATCATCGCGGAAATGCACGAGAGTCTCGTAGGCGGACATAAGGGAGTGACGAAAACTTATCAACGAGTACGCGAAAGATTCTACTGGCCGAATATGCGGGCTCAAATAGAAGAGTACATACGACAATGCACGAGTTGTCAAACGCAAAAGATTTCGAGAAATAAAACGCGTGAACCCATGGTTATTACCGATACACCTGTAGAACCGTTCGCGAAGGTAGCGATAGACACTGTCGGGCCTCTTCCAACTACGCCTGATGGAAACAGGCACATCCTCACAATGCAAGACAGCCTCACAAAATTTTGTATAGCAGTTCCGGTGCCTAATATTAGGGCAGATACCATAGCTCACGCATTGGTAACTCATCTTATTCTACAATTCGGTACACCAAAAGTCATTTTATCTGACAGAGGTACCAGTTTCCTGAACAAAGTATTTTCTACCATGGCGAGAATGTTTGGCATTCAACACATAACCACTTCCGGTTATCGACCTCAAACTAATGGTGCCCTAGAACGTAGCCATGCGGTACTGGTAGATTATATTACCCACTATCTTGGCAATTTCGACGATTGGGACAGGTTAGTTCCTTTCGCGATTTTTGCATATAATACTTCCGTGCACGAGGGTACGAAATTTACACCTTTCGAATTAATTTATGGAAAGCGTGCACGATGCCCTACAGCGTTTTCTGCAAATGACGACCTTCCGACTTACGACGGATATATACGCGACTTAAATGACCGTTTGAGCGAAATGCAGGAAATCGCAGGAAGTAACTTACATCGAGCAAAGATCAAATCGAAATCATATTATGATGCAAGAGCGCATCCATTCAAAGGTCAAGTTGGGGACATGGCATACGTCCTGGTTGAGCCAAGGGTAGGGAAGTTTGGCAAACGGTACCACGGTCCCTACGAGATAATAGAAATTACACCAAAGAATAACGTTGTGTTAAAGGATAAAATGGGCAACTTTTTTTCTAGGCATTTAGATAAATTAAAATTCTGGAAGACAGGAAAGACTTGAAACTATGCACAGTCGGCTTTCTGCTCGAAATTTAGAACCAGATGATTCGACGAAGGGACAACCAAGACTCCGTGGAAGGGTCGACTGATGCATTGCGATTTATTTTGTACAATTTCTTTACAGGAGCGGCTCGAATAATCAATATACCAGCGTTAATGATTTTTCGTCTCCCTCATGTTAATTTCGCGAATATTATCTATGTATCTTGCGTCCTTTATAGCCGATCACGATGACGACATATCGAGCCAGGAAGGAGGAAAACCAGGGAAGGCGCGTTTTCGTGGCCAACTTGGCCCCGTTTACGCGAAAAAACCTGCTGATGAGGATTTTCAAGGACTATCATCCGGAGCATGCAGTTATTATCCGTAAGCCGACCGGGACGATGGCGTTTGTGACCTTCCCATCCTGCGAGGAAGCTATGGCGGCCATCCGATGGGCTAAGGATACCTGCCCGACGCTGCATAAGCGGAAACTGACGGTGAAGGAGGCAGATCCATGGCACGAAGCGAACTTGCTGCAGCCAAGGCCGCGGCCAGATCCGTTTCCGGGTTGGGAGCGCCCTTACTCCCCTCCGTTGCCGACGGAGGTCGTAACCCGCATCGCTCGCTTCCTCCAGTTCAAGGATCGTGCACGCATGGAGTGTGTGTGCCGGGGTTGGAGAGCAGGAGCTCTCGCCTCGTATTCGACCATCCACGATTTTGACCTGCAGGATTGGCGCTGGCCCGAATATCAATTTGGTAGGCGAATGACGACCGACACCTTCTATTGGGCTATCAAAAGGATGGGCCCCTATATCGACAGCCTACGCCTATTCGATCGAGCGGTGACTGGCAACCTTAGCCCCCAGGCACTTGCTATCGCTGTAAGGGGTTGCCCCTTCTTAACTAACGTCGATTTATCCGGAGCAACGATCCGTCCTCCCGCGATACACGACTTAATTCCGATAGCCGCGAACTTGCGAAGGATTTCTTTGGGACCCTGTCATGGACGCTTGGATCCGGAGTTGACGGGGTTGCTTGGAGCGGCGACGCAGCTCCTGGATTTCGAGGCGAAAGCAACGGAGTTCCGGGGGAAGTCGTTGCTTCAGGTGACCCCGGCACTCAGGACCTTGCGGCTCTGCCAGTGTCCGTCGGTGCTTCCGACGCCGTTAGCAGGCGCATTAAGTCGATTAAGCGCTCTCGCCGCTCTCGAGCTCTCCCACTGCGACGGACTGACATCAGAAGAGCCATTGCATCAGCTTGTTGCAAATCAGGCTCTCCACACCACCTTGGAGGACCTAAGGATCATTGGAATAAGTTTCGATCCTATTATGTTAGATCCGGAGCTAGAGGATATTGAGGTGCCGGAAGACCTACAAGCACCGTACGTAGAGCTGAACATAGGACCAGCGAATGCGGGAACTTCGTTAGCGGAGGCGTTCACTCGTCTCCATACCCTGCATTTGCGTTTCTGCGGTTGGGTGTCGAATTCCCTACTAGTCCAAATTGGGGAACACTTGAAAGAACTTGAGCGATTGGATCTGTCAGGTTGCTCTAATATACGCGGGCAGTTCGCCCTGGAAGAACTGACGACGATACATAAACTGAGGGAAATACATTTGTGCAATCTGCACCCTTCGGTAGGCATTCAACCCCTAGGGTCAATAAGGACCTTGCAGGAGGTCCAGTGTAGGGACTCCTCTGGAATAACCGATGAAGATGTGTGCCAAGTGGTAAGGGGTTGCCCGGCTCTTACGCGCCTTAACGTCGAAGGTTGCCAGGGGGTGACGCAACAAACCGTTGTAGGCGCTACCGAAATAGTACGCCGAGAAGGAAGATCCGCTGTGTTGAGCTTGTGGGTGGGCGAAACGGGCGCTAATCGATTCGCGAGGGTCCGACAATCCCTATTGCTTCGGGTTTTCTTCGATCGGGCGTATCAGCCTATTTTAGCGTAAACGCGGGAGGGCGGACGCGTCGCGTTACCACCACGCGTACGCACCCCCACATTGCCGGGGACGGCAATGGTTCTAAGGGGGGGGGGGTATTGTTACGTCCGGGCTGGATTTTCACCAACCCGACCTTGCGTTCCTCATCGGGTGCGTAGCACTTGAAAGTATTCCACATGAGGGATGCAAGGAAGGGCCTGATTTTTCTAAATTTTCCGTTTCTGTTCGCGCTCCTCCGATCTCGTGCTTCTTCGTCGGGTGCGTATGCACGTGAAGGTATTCCACACGAGAACACGAGAAAGGAGTTTGAGATTTAAATTGACCTTTCTTTTCCTTTTTACTCTTTTATTTCATTTCAATAGCTACTTTCCAGTATACCTAATTTGTGTGCCTCGGCAGTGCGACGCACTTGGAAGTATCCCAGGCGAGGAACACAAAGAAGGCTATATTTGGCTCTTTCAAATAATATAAACTAATCTTCCTTGGGACGATTGCCGTTGGAACTACGTTTGAAAATGTACCGAAATTCGAAACCGTTGAGGTCAAGGAGAGGTATCATAAACATCCTTCACCGCGCGGTTAAGCAGTGCGACGCACATGGAGGAATCCCAGCTTAACTGCGCAGAATAAAGAAAACGCGATTTTCGCCCCATTTTACAAGCGGATACCTCTCATACCTGTAAAGCATGCGTCAGCCGTTCCTTCCATGGGAGAATGAGTGTCATAAAGGATGAGAGTGATTTGTTTGAAATGTTATAGAATGATCTGAATGGAATGAAAAGCGAGGTTTGCGTGACAACCACTGAGAGTTTGAAAACGTCGACGAACGTTTAGGAACGTTCGAGACAACGGTCGACGGGGATCGTAAACGCGTATTGTCACAAATAGGCAACAAAAACTGCCAAGCAATGTTCTGGAACGAATTCCAAGAACATGTTAACGGATATATGTATATTATTCGATATGCGTGAACTTATGAAAACGCGAATAAAATGTTCACGAAACTAATTGAAATTAAAACATCAATCTCCTTGTCACGGAAGCCGGGAAACGCGTGTAATAAAACAAACATCGATTATAAAAATACCTCGAATGAATCAAAAAGCCCTAATACTATTATTACGCGAATATTATAGTAATTGACATAAATAAAATGTTAATCGACACCAGAGATTCGTTTGTACCGACTTCGTTAATTAATTGAAAGCGAATAAGATTAAATTAAAGCATTTGGAAGATTCTAGAAGACATAGAAATTGCGACGCACTAAATTCATGAAGCGCTGTAGGGGTAAAAGAGAAAGATGGTCAACTATTAGACAGAGTCAGAGGAAGGTCAGGGAGGGATGAGAACTCGGGAAACGCGCCTAGACGAAACCAATACGCGCGGGCTCTCCCCTTCGACACGTACCCCGATTTGCCAAATGATGTCCCCACTTTGGGCCCATGATCGCGGGTCGAACCCTGAGATACGATCGCTTGACTGAGGCAAATCACTCTTCGTCGAAGAATCGCAAGGTGTGTGACGGGGAGCCCGTGTCCGCGTAGAGACAGAGTTGTCTACGGTATCGCGAAATCTGATTGCTCGGCAAAGTTCCTCCGTGTAACGAGGCAGAGTGTCGGGAGAGTTTCAATTCGCGGTTATCGTGTCAAAGACTCATACGGATACGTAAAATCTTTTCACACTTTTCAATTATCTATCTTTTCTCTTTCATTTTAAATCGTTCCGATAATTAATTATATTCCTTTTCCGCGCCGCATTGTTTTCTGTCAATCGTATTTCGTAATCCGTAACACCGTAACGAAAGGCTCAAACGCGAACGCGTAGTGCGTGTGCATTCAGTTCTCATTCTCTCTTCGATTTTCCAGATTTCTAGACCATCACCACAGCTTTTTCGTATACGAAACCTATTGCAATATTATATATTTATATTACATCGAATTGGTGAGTTGCACATTCTATATTTTAACACGACGAATCTGCTGTCGAGTGAGGGCAAAACGGCGATCTACGAGACTGCTAGTTGTGGAAGTATCCCACTAGATCGTACCGTTCTTAGCGCAAAGTTCGAGGTAACAAAAATAATTATTAAAATTTTCCGTTTACACGCGCGCGAAAACGGCCCACGAGACTGTTAGTCTTGGAAGTATCCCACTGGGACCGTCTTCTTTTCTGATCGTTAATATGAGATAAAACACCGAAGTTCGAATCGTGATTTTTTAAAGTCAACAGTTTTGTCAATTTTCTGTTAAAGCTTCATTTCAAGTAACTACATTGATCTAATATTCATTCTAACCTGTTATTTTCTAATTCTCTATTCATATATTTCATACAGCTCGTACACATTGTAAAATAACTATTTTTGTTGTAATTATTTTTCTTACAATTATACACATCTTACCCATATTTAAATTTTTAATCATTTGCATTCAAACACCCCTAACATTTCCTTATTAATACGTCTACCTTCCTGCACGAATTCACACGAGGGGCCCGTATGGGACTAGAGCATTGACGAACTCAATACAACAACTTCTGAATCTTATTATAAAAATTAAACGATTCTTTTTAATTGTTCCGATCGTTAACGACCTAACATCGTCGAGCGCGATCGGGACTGGTGGCAGCGAAAATACCGTCCTGATCCGTATCAATCATCAAATTTTCTAATTCAATAAATCTTCTTCTTTCTTTTTTTTTTCCTTTTATATTTTGTACGTCGCGCGCCGTAACTCGCTCGCGATGTAACAGCACCAAAACCCCAATCGGCCCCAAGATCTTCCGGTAGACCGAAGAGGGTTGTGCGAAACCCGTATGGGTGTAAGGGAAAGCCAAAAGGTCAAGTCCTAGACTATGAGGAAGACGGCAGTTCAACAATGGGAAGCGATGTAGAAGCAAATTTCTTAGAAATTATAGAACCGCAAAGTGTTGAAGAGGCATTAGCATCACCACAAGCGACGCAGTGGGAAAATGCGATCAAAGAAGAATTAGACAGCCTATCAGACAGAAACACGTGGGAAGTCACGAAATTACCCGAAGGACGAAAATGTATCGGACGTAAGTGGGTATTTAAACTAAAAAAGGACGCGAGCGGGGAAGTGTCCAGATATAAGGCAAGATTAGTAGCGCAAGGATTCTCTCAAAAGAAAGGGATGGACTACGATCAAACGTTCTCTCCAGTAGCCAGCTTCTCAGTAATCAGACTGATGCTAGCAATAACAGTAGATTTCCAGTGGTATACAAGACATTTAGACATAAAATGTGCCTATCTCTACGGACAACTGGAAGAGGAGATATACATGAAGTTGCCGCCACTGTACGAATGTAAAGAAGGACAAGTGGCCAAACTACTCAAGCCGATTTACGGGCTGAAAGAGTCTGGCAGGAATTGGAACAAGGAGTTAGACGATTTCCTAACAAAGCAAGAGTTTAGACGACTAAAATCCTCGAGCTGTGTATACGTAAATGGTTGTTGGACGGTCGTAATAATATATGTCGATGATATTTTTGTTTTTTCCAGAGATCAAGTCTCAATTACGGCTTTAGCCGAGCCTATCTGCCAGACCTACGAAGCAAAGGACCTAGGCGAAATAAACTATGCCCTAGGGGTGAAAGTGGATCGTCACGAGAACGGAGCCATATACTTGTCACAAAGAGCGTATGTAGAGAACATCCTAAAGGAGTACAATATGACAGAGTGTCGTGGCGCGGCAACTCCACTGGACCCGGGGACAAAAGTTTCAAAACGAGACAGTCCCAAATCAGAGGAGGCGAGAAAAAGAATGTCAAGGGTGCCATACAGAAACCTAATCGGGTCGTTAATGTACTTAGCACTGCATACAAGACCCGATCTGATATACGCCATAACGAAATTATCACAGTTCAACAGCGACCCAGGAGAAATACACTGGCACCAAGCGAAACATGTGTTACGGTACTTACGCAAAACAAAGGGTTACAGATTGGCCTACGTAGCAAATGAGAAACCCTCTATAAGAATATACTGCGACGCAGACTGGGCAGGTGATGTCGACGACAGACACTCTTACTCAGGGATGGCTATGAAGATGGGAAATAATACCGTGCAATGGTACTCTTCCAAACAGAGATGCATAGCAACTTCTACAATGGAAGCCGAATACATATCGTTGTCTCGAGGTGTTAAGGAGGCGATTTGGGTAAGCATGCTACTAGACGAATTACAATTATCAGAATTTATAATTCCAGGAGGTATTGAAATCTACTCCGACAATCGAGCCGCCATAGACTATTCTAAGAACAGGGTGGAGAAAGCCAAAACCAAACACATAGACATTGCCTACCATATCGTAAGGGAAAAGGTCGAAGAAGGGTTGATAAAGATCGATTATGTCGCAACAGAGGAAAACCCAGCGGATATTCTAACAAAAGGGCTGAAATCTTTATCTCAGGACCGTTGAACAAGAAATATAGGCATAGACCGCGCAAAAGTAGGGGATTGTTAAGTATTTGCGCGATGCCGAGTTCGTATATGCCGCGGAAATGGTGTTATGCGTACGCAGTCACGTGACGATCGAGAGATCGCCACCTGTTCATCCTTGTTTACCTACGCAAAATCGTTTCCGCCGTCCATTACTACTAGATCTAGCGATAAGAGCGACCACGTGTTCGGCGAATCAAATACTAATTAAACATACACCTAAATATAAGTAAATATATATATATATATACACCATTATTAGACAGTTGGTGTTATTCAAATCCTATCCCCAACATATATCTACATTAGATATGTAATATACATTTAATAACAATATCATTATTACTATATCTACCTCAGATGAAATTTAATATACTGATTTAATCCCACAGACCAATATACATTGAATAACAATATCATTATTATTATATCTACATCAGATGTAATGTAATATACTGATTTAATCCCACAGTCCAATGTACACTTAATAACAATATCATTATTACTATATCTACATTAGATATAATGTAATATAATGATCCCTTCCCACAGATTAATGTAATTTTGGTAACAATATCATTATTACTATATCTACAATAGATATAATGTAATATACTGATCCCTTCCCACAGATCAATGTACATATAATAACAGTTTCGTATTTACTATGTCCACAATAGATATAATGTAACATACTGATACCGTCCCACAGATCAATGTACATATAATAACAGCATCGTTATTACTATATCTACATTAGATATGTAACATACATTTAATAACAATATCATTATTACTATATCTACATCCGACGAAATTTAATATACTGATTTAATCCCACAGACCAATGTACATTTAATAACAATACCATTATTACTATATCTACATTAGATGTAATGTAATATACTGTTCCCTACCCACAGATCAATGTACATATAATAACAGTTTCGTCATTACTATATCTACAATAGATATAATGTAATATACTGATACCTTCCCACAGATCAATGTACATACAATAACAGTATCGTTATTACTATATCTACATTAGATATGTAATATACATTTAATAACAATATCGTTATTACTACATCTACATGAGATGAAATGTAATATACTGATTTAATCCCACAGACCAATGTACATTTAATAACAATATCATTATTACTGTATCTACATTAGATATAATGTAATATAATGATCCCTTCCCACCGATCAATGTACATATAATGGCAGTATCGTTATTACTATATCTCCATTTGATATATAATATACATTTAATAACAATATCATTATTACTATATCTACATTAGATATAATGTAATATAATGATCCCTTCCCACCGATCAATGTACATATAATGGCAGTATCGTTATTACTATATCTGCATTCGATCTGCTGCAGTATACTGATTCCTTCCCACAGATCAATGTACATTGAATAACGGTATCATTTATACTATATCAACATTGGATATAATGTAATATACTGATGCCTTCCCACAGATCAATGTAATTTTGGTAACAACTTCATTATTACTATATCTACATTAGATATAATGTAATATACTGATCCCTACCCAGAGATCCATGTACATATAATAACAGTTTCGTTATTACTATATCTACATTAGATATAATGTAATATACTGATACCTTCCCACAGATCAATGTACATATAATAACAGTATCGTTATTACTATATCTACATTAGATATGTAATATACACTTAATAACAATATCATTATTACTATATCTGCATCAGATGAAATTTAATATACTGATTTAATCCCACAGACCAATGTACATTTAATAACAATATCATTATTACTATATCTACGTTAGATATAATGTAATATAATGATTTAATCCCACAGATCAATGTACATTTAATAACAATATCATTATTACTATATCTACATCAGATGAAATGTAATATACTGATTTAATCCAACAGACCAATGTACATTTAATAACAATACCATTATTACTATATCTACATCAGATGTAATTTAATATAATGATTTAATCCCACAGATCAGTGTACATATAATAACAGTATCGTTATTACCATATCTACATTAGATATGTAATATACATTTAATAACAATATCATTATTGCTATATCTACATCAGATGAAATGTAATATACTGATTTAATCCCACAGACCAATGTACATTTAATAACAATACTATTATTACTATATCTACATCAGATGTAATTTAATAAAATGATTTAATCCCACAGATCAATGTACATATAATAACAGTATCGTTATTACTATATCTACATTAGATATAATGTAATATACTGATACCTTCCCACAGATCAATGTACATATAATAACAGTTTCGTTATTACTATATCTACAATAGATATACTGTAATAGACTGATACCTTCCCACAGATCAATGTACATACAATAACAGTATCGTTATTACTATATCTACATTGGATACAATGTAATATACTGATCCCTTCCCACCGATCAATGTACATATAATGGCAGTATCGTTATTACTATATCTCAATTAGATCTCCTGCAATATACTGATCCCTTCCCACAGATCAATGTACATTGAATAACAGTATCATTTATATTATATCGACATTGGATATAATGTAATATATTGATGCCTTCCCACAGATCAATGTAATTTTGGTAACAATATCATTATTACTATATATACATTAGATATAATGTAATATACTGATCCCTACCCACAGATCCATGTACATATAATAGCAGTTTCGATATTACTATATCTACATTAGATATAACGTAATATAATGATCCCTTCCCATCGATCAATGTACATATAATAACAGTTTCGTTATTACTATATCTACAATAGATATACTGTAATAGACTGATACCTTCCCACAGATCAATGTACATACAATAACAGTATCGTTATTACTATATCTACATTGGATGCAATGTAATATTCTGATCCCTTCCCACCGATCAATGTACGTGTAATGGCAGTATCGTTATTTCTATGTCTACATTAAATATGTAGTATACATTTAATAACAATATCATTATTACTATATCTACATCAGATGAAATTTAATATACTGATTTAATCCCACAGACCAATGTACATTTAATAACAATATCATTATTACTATATCTACATCAGATGTAATTTAATATACTGATTTAATCCCACAGACCAATGTACATTTAATAACAATATCATTATTACTATATCTACATTAGATATAATGTAATATAATGATTTAATCCCACAGATCAATGTACATTTAATAGCAATATCGTTATTACTATATCTACATTAGATATGTAATATACATTTAATAACAATATCATTATTACTATATCTACATCAGATGAAATTTAATATACTGATTTAATCCCACAGACCAATGTACATTTAATAACAATATCATTATTACTATATCTACATCAGATGTAATTTAATATACTGATTTAATCCCACAGACCAATGTACATTTAATAACAATATCATTATTACTATATCTACATTAGATATAATGTAATATAATGATTTAATCCCACAGATCAATGTACATTTAATAGCAATATCATTATTACTATATCTACATTAGATATAATGTAATATAATGATCCCTTCCCACAGATCAATGTACATTGAATAACGGTATCATTTATACTATATCTACATTGGATATAATGTAATATACTGATGCCTTCCCACAGATCAATGTAATTTTGGTAACAACATCATTATTACTATATCTACATTAGATATAATGTAATACACTGATACCTTCCCACAGATCAATGTACATATAATAACAGTATCGTTACTACTATATCTGCATTTGATATGTAATATACATTTAATAACAATATCATTATTACTATATCTAAATTAGATATAATGTAATATAATGATCCCTTCCCACCGATCAATGTACATATAATGGCAGTATCGTTATTACTATATCTGAATTAGATCTCCTGCAATATACTGATCCCTTCCCACAGATCAATGTACATTGATTAACGGTATCATTTATACTATATCTACACTGGATATAATGTAATATACTGATGCTATTCCACAGATCAATGTAATTTTGGTAACAATATCATTATTACTATATCTACATTAGATATAATGATATATACTGATCCCTACCCACAGATTAATGTACATATAATAACAATATCATTATTACTATATGTACATTAGATATAATGTAATATAATGATCCCTTCCCACCGATCAATGTACATATAATGGCAGTATCGTTATTACTATATTTCCATTTGATATGTAATATTCATTTAATAACAATATCATTATTAATATATCTACATCAGATGTAATTTAATATACTGATTTAATCCCACAGATCAATGTATATATAACAACAGTTTCGTTATTACTATATCTACATTAGATATAATGTAATATACTGATACCTTCCCACATATCAATGTACATATAATAACAGTATCGTTATTACTATATCTACATTAGATATGTAATATACATTTTATAACAATATCATTATTACTATATCTGCATCAGATGAAATTTAATATACTGATTTAATCCCACAGACCAATGTACATTTAATAACAATACCATTATTACTATATCTACATTAGATATAATGTAATATACTGATCCCTACCCACAGATCAATGTACATATAATAACAGTTTCGTCATTACTATATCTACAATAGATATAATGTAATATACTGATACCTTCCCACAGATCAATGTACATACAATAACAGTATCGTTATTACTATATCTACATTACATATGTAATATACATTTAATAACAATATCGTTATTACTATATCTACATCAGATGAAATGTAATATACTGATTTAATCCCACAGACCAATGTACATTTAATAACAATATCATTATTACTGTATCTACATTAGATATAATGTAATATAATGATCCCTTCCCACCGATCAATGTACATATAATGGCAGTATCGTTATTACTATATCTGCATTCGATCTGCTGCAGTATACTGATTCCTTCCCACAGATCAATGTACATTGAATAACGGTATCATTTATACTATATCTACATTGGATATAATGTAATATACTGATGCCTTCCCACAGATCAATGTAATTTTGGTAACAACATCATTATTACTATATCTACATTAGATATAATGTAATATACTGATCCCTACCCACAGATCAATGTACATATAATAGCAGTTTCGTTATTACTATATCTACATTAGATACAATATAATATACTGATACCTTCCAACAGATCATCGTACATATAATAATAGGATCGTTATTACTATATCTACATTAGATATGTAATATACATTTAATAACAATACCTTTATTACTATATCTACACCAGATGAAATGTAATATACTGATTTAATCCCACAGACCAATGTACGTTTAATAACAGTTCGTTATTACTATATCTACATTAGATATAATGTAATATAATGATCACATCCCACCGATCAATGCACATATAATGGCAGTATCGTTATTACTATATCTACATTTGATATGTAATATGCATTTAATAACAATATCATTATTAATATATCTACATCAGATGTAATATAATATACTGATTTATTCCCACAGACCAAGGTACATTTAATAACAATATTTTCATTAGATATAATGTAATTTACTGATCACCTTCCACAGATCAATGCAAGATTGTAACAATATCGTCCTTACTATATCTACATTAGATACGTAATAAACAGTTCATAACAGTATCGTTATTACTATATCTTCATTAGATCCACTGCAATATACTGATTCCTTCCCACAGATCAATGTACATTGAATACCAGTATCATTTATACTATATCTACATCAGATGTAATATAATATACTAATCCCTTCCCACAGATCAATGTAATCTTGGTAACAATATCATTATTACTATATCTACATTAGATATAATGTAATATACTGATACCTTCCCACAGATCAATGTACATATAATAACAGTTTCGTATTTACTATGTCCACAATAGATATAATGTAACATACTGATACCGTCCCACAGATCAATGTACATACAATAACAGTATCGTTATTACTATATCTACATTAGATATGTAATATACATTTAATAACAATATCGTTATTACTATATCTACATGAGATGAAATGTAATATACTGATTTAATCCCACAGACCAATGTACATTTAATAACAATATCATTATTACTGTATCTACATTAGATATAATGTAATATAATGATCCCTTCCCACCGATCAATGTACATATAATGGCAGTATCGTTATTACTATATCTCCATTTGATATATAATATACATTTAATAACAATATCATTATTACTATATCTACATTAGATATAATGTAATATAATGATCCCTTCCCACCGATCAATGTACATATAATGGCAGTATCGTTATTACTATATCTGCATTCGATCTGCTGCAGTATACTGATTCCTTCCCACAGATCAATGTACATTGAATAACGGTATCATTTATACTATATCTACATTGGATATAATGTAATATACTGATGCCTTCCCACAGATCAATGTAATTTTGGTAACAACATCATTATTACTATATCTACATTAGATATAATGTAATATACTGATCCCTACCCAGAGATCCATGTACATATAATAACAGTTTCGTTATTACTATATCTACATTAGATATAATGTAATATACTGATACCTTCCCACAGATCAATGTACATATAATAACAGTATCGTTATTACTATATCTACATTAGATATGTAATATACACTTAATAACAATATCATTATTACTATATCTGCATCAGATGAAATTTAATATACTGATTTAATCCCACAGACCAATGTACATTTAATAACAATATCATTATTACTATATCTACGTTAGATATAATGTAATATAATGATTTAATCCCACAGATCAATGTACATTTAATAACAATATCATTATTACTATATCTACATCAGATGAAATGTAATATACTGATTTAATCCAACAGACCAATGTACATTTAATAACAATACCATTATTACTATATCTACATCAGATGTAATTTAATATAATGATTTAATCCCACAGATCAGTGTACATATAATAACAGTATCGTTATTACCATATCTACATTAGATATGTAATATACATTTAATAACAATATCATTATTGCTATATCTACATCAGATGAAATGTAATATACTGATTTAATCCCACAGACCAATGTACATTTAATAACAATACTATTATTACTATATCTACATCAGATGTAATTTAATAAAATGATTTAATCCCACAGATCAATGTACATATAATAACAGTATCGTTATTACTATATCTACATTAGATATAATGTAATATACTGATACCTTCCCGCAGATCAATGTACATATAATAACAGTTTCGTTATTACTATATCTACAATAGATATACTGTAATAGACTGATACCTTCCCACAGATCAATGTACATACAATAACAGTATCGTTATTACTATATCTACATTGGATACAATGTAATATACTGATCCCTTCCCACCGATCAATGTACATATAATGGCAGTATCGTTATTACTATATCTGCATTAGATCTCCTGCAATATACTGATCCCTTCCCACAGATCAATGTACATTGAATAACAGTATCATTTATACTATATCGACATTGGATATAATGTAATATATTGATGCCTTCCCACAGATCAATGTAATTTTGGTAACAATATCATTATTACTATATATACATTAGATATAATGTAATATACTGATCCCTACCCACAGATCCATGTACATATAATAGCAGTTTCGTTATTACTATATCTACATTAGATATAACGTAATATAATGATCCCTTCCCACCGATCAATGTACATATAATAATAGTTTCGTTATTACTATATCTACAATAGATATACTGTAATAGACTGATACCTTCCCACAGATCAATGTACATACAATAACAGTATCGTTATTACTATATCTACATTGGATGCAATGTAATATTCTGATCCCTTCCCACCGATCAATGTACGTGTAATGGCAGTATCGTTATTTCTATGTCTACATTAGATATGTAATATACATTTAATAACAATATCATTATTACTATATCTACATCAGATGAAATTTAATATACTGATTTAATCCCACAGACCAATGTACATTTAATAACAATATCATTATTACTATATCTACATCAGACGTAATTTAATATACTGATTTAATCCCACAGACCAATGTACATTTAATAACAATATCATTATTACTATATCTACATTAGATATAATGTAATATAATGATTTAATCCCACAGATCAATGTACATTTAATAACAATATCGTTATTACTATATCTACATTAGATATGTAATATACATTTAATAACAATATCATTATTACTATATCTACATCAGATGAAATTTAATATACTGATTTAATCCCACAGACCAATGTACATTTAATAACAATATCATTATTACTATATCTACATCAGATGTAATTTAATATACTGATTTAATCCCACAGACCAATGTACATTTAATAACAATATCATTATTACTATATCTACATTAGATATAATGTAATATAATGATTTAATCCCACAGATCAATGTACATTTAATAGCAATATCATTATTACTATATCTACATTAGATATAATGTAATATAATGATCCCTTCCCACCGATCAATGTACATTGAATAACGGTATCATTTATACTATATCTACATTGGATATAATGTAATATACTGATGCCTTCCCACAGATCAATGTAATTTTGGTAACAACATCATTATTACTATATCTACATTAGATATAATGTAATACACTGATACCTTCCCACAGATCAATGTACATATAATAACAGTATCGTTACTACTATATCTGCATTTGATATGTAATATACATTTAATAACAATATCATTATTACTATATCTACATTAGATATAATGTAATATAATGATCCCTTCCCACCGATCAATGTACATATAATGGCAGTATCGTTATTACTATATCTGAATTAGATCTCCTGCAATATACTGATCCCTTCCCACAGATCAATGTACATTGAATAACGGTATCATTTATACTATATCTACACTGGATATAATGTAATATACTGATGCTATCCCACAGATCAATGTAATTTTGGTAACAATATCATTATTACTATATCTACATTAGATATAATGATATATACTGATCCCTACCCACAGATTAATGTACATATAATAACAATATCATTATTACTATATCTACATTAGATATAATGTAATATAATGATCCCTTCCCACCGATCAATGTACATGTAATGGCAGTATCGTTATTACTATATTTCCATTTGATATGTAATATACATTTAATAACAATATCATTATTAATATATCTACATCAGATGTAATTTAATATACTGATTTAATCCCACAGATCAATGTATATATAACAACAGTTTCGTTATTACTATATCTACATTAGATATAATGTAATATACTGATACCTTCCCACATATCAATGTACATATAATAACAGTATCGTTATTACTATATCTACATTAGATATGTAATATACATTTTATAACAATATCATTATTACTATATCTGCATCAGATGAAATTTAATATACTGATTTAATCCCACAGACCAATGTACATTTAATAACAATACCATTATTACTATATCTACATTAGATATAATGTAATATACTGATCCCTACCCACAGATCAATGTACATATAATAACAGTTTCGTCATTACTATATCTACAATAGATATAATGTAATATACTGATACCTTCCCACAGATCAATGTACATACAATAACAGTATCGTTATTACTATATCTACATTACATATGTAATATACATTTAATAACAATATCGTTATTACTATATCTACATCAGATGAAATGTAATATACTGATTTAATCCCACAGACCAATGTACATTTAATAACAATATCATTATTACTGTATCTACATTAGATATAATGTAATATAATGATCCCTTCCCACCGATCAATGTACATATAATGGCAGTATCGTTATTACTATATCTGCATTCGATCTGCTGCAGTATACTGATTCCTTCCCACAGATCAATGTACATTGAATAACGGTATCATTTATACTATATCTACATTGGATATAATGTAATATACTGATGCCTTCCCACAGATCAATGTAATTTTGGTAACAACATCATTATTACTATATCTACATTAGATATAATGTAATATACTGATCCCTACCCACAGATCAATGTACATATAATAGCAGTTTCGTTATTACTATATCTACATTAGATACAATATAATATACTGATACCTTCCAACAGATCATCGTACATATAATAATAGGATCGTTATTACTATATCTACATTAGATATGTAATATACATTTAATAACAATACCTTTATTACTATATCTACATCAGATGAAATGTAATATACTGATTTAATCCCACAGACCAATGTACGTTTAATAACAGTTCGTTATTACTATATCTACATTACATATAATGTAATATAATGATCACATCCCACCGATCAATGCACATATAATGGCAGTATCGTTATTACTATATCTACATTTGATATGTAATATGCATTTAATAACAATATCATTATTAATATATCTACATCAGATGTAATATAATATACTGATTTATTCCCACAGACCAAGGTACATTTAATAACAATATTTTCATTAGATATAATGTAATTTACTGATCACCTTCCACAGATCAATGCAAGATTGTAACAATATCGTCCTTACTATATCTACATTAGATACGTAATAAACAGTTCATAACAGTATCGTTATTACTATATCTTCATTAGATCTACTGCAATATACTGATTCCTTCCCACAGATCAATGTACATTGAATACCAGTATCATTTATACTATATCTACATCAGATGTAATATAATATACTAATCCCTTCCCACAGATCAATGTAATCTTGGTAACAATATCATTATTACTATATCTACATTAGATATAATGTAATATACTGATACCTTCCCACTGATCAATGTACATATAATAACAGTATCGTTATTACTATATCTACATTAGATATATAATATACATTTAATAACAATATCATTATTACTATACCTACATCAGTTGAAATTTAATATACTGATTTAATCCCACAGACCAATGTACATTTAATAACAATATCATTATTACTATATCTACATTAGATATAATGTAATATAATGATCACTTCCGACCGATCAATGTACATATAATGGCAGTATCGTTATTACTACATCTACAGTTTATATGTAATATACATTTAATAACAATATCATTATTAATATATCTACATCAGATGTAATGTAATATACTGATTTATTCCCACAGACCAATGAATATTTAATAACAATGTCATTATTACTATATCTACATTGGATACAATGTAATATACTGATACCTTTCCACAGATCAATGTACATATAATAACAGTTTCGTTGTTACTATATCTACAGTAGGTATAATGTAATATACTGATTCCTTCCCACAGATCAATATACATATAATAACAGTATCGTTATTACTATATCTACATTAGATATAATGTAATAGTATGATCCCTTCCCACGGATCAATGTACATATAATGGCAGTATCGTTATTACTATATCTGCATTAGATCTGCTGCAATATACTGATTCTTTCCCACAGATCAATGAATATTGAGTAACAGTATCATTTATACTATATCTACATTGGATATAATGTAATATACTGATGCCTTCCCACAGATCAATGTAATTTTGGTAACAACATCATTATTACTATATCTACATCAGATATAATGTAATATACTGATCCCTACCCACAGATCAATGTACATATAATAGCAGTTTCGTTATTACTATATCTACAATAGATATACTGTAATATACTGATACCTTCCCACAGATCAATATACATAGAATAACAGTATCGTTAGTACTATATCTCCCTTAGATATGTAATATACATTTAATACCAATATCATTATTGCTATATCTACATCAGATGAAATGTAATATACTGATTTAATCCCACAGACCAATGTACATTTAATAACAATATCATTATTACTATATCTACATCAGATGAAATTTAATATACTGATTTAATCCCACAGACCAATGTACATTTGATAACAATATCATTATTACTATATCTACATCAGATGTAATTTAATATACTGATTTAATCCCACAGATCAATGTACATATAATAACAGTTTCGTTATTACTATATCTACATTAGATATAATGTAATATACTGATACCTTCCCACAGATCAATGTACATATAATAACAGTATCGTTATTACTATATCTACATTAGATATGTAATATACATTTAATAACAATATCATTATTACTATATCTACATCAGATGAAATTTAATATACTGATTTAATCCCACAGACCAATGTACATTTAATAACAATATCATTATTACTATATCTACATCAGATGTAATTAAATATACTGATTTAATCCCACAGACCAATGTACATTTAATAACAATATCATTATTACTATATCTACATTAGATATAATGTAATATAATGATTTTATCCCACAGATCAATGTACATTTAATAGCAATATCATTATTACTATATCTACATTAGATATAATGTAATATAATGAACCCTTCCCACCGATCAATGTACATATAATGGCAGTATCGTTATTACTATATCTGCATTCGATCTGCTGCAGTATACTGATTCCTTCCCACAGATCAATGTACATTGAATAACGGTATCATTTATACTATATCTACATTGGATATAATGTAATATACTGATGCCTTCCCACAGATCAATGTAATTTTGGTAACAACATCATTATTACTATATCTACATTAGATATAATGTAATACACTGATACCTTCCCACAGATCAATGTACATATAATAACAGTATCGTTACTACTATATCTGCATTTGATATGTAATATACATTTAATAACAATATCATTATTACTATATCTACATTAGATATAATGATATATACTGATCCCTACCCACAGATTAATGTACATATAATAACAATATCATGATTACTATATCTACATTAGATATAATGTAATATAATGATCCCTTCCCACCGATCAATGTACATATAATGGCAGTATCGTTATTACTATATTTCCATTTGATATGTAATATTCATTTAATAACAATATCATTATTAATATATCTACATCAGATGTAATTTAATATACTGATTTAATCCCACAGATCAATGTACATATAACAACAGTTTCGTTATTACTATATCTACATTAGATATAATGTAATATATTGATACCTTCCCACAGACCAGTGTACATTTAATAACAATATCATTATTACTATATCTACATTAGATATAATGTAATATAATGATCCCTTCCCACCGATCAATTTACATATAATGGCAGTATCGTTATTACTATGTCTACATTAGATCTACTGCAATATACTGATTCCTTCCCACAGATCAATGTACGTTGAATAACAGTACCATTTATACTATATCTACATTGGTTACAATGAAATATACTGATCCCATCCCACAGATCAATGTGATTTTGGTAACAATATCATTATTACTATATCTACATCAGATGAAATTTAAAATAATGACTTATTCCCACAGACCAATGTACATTTAATGACAATATCACTATTACTATATCTTCGTTAGATATAATGTAAAATACTGATCACTTCCCACAGATCAATGCACAGATTGTAACATTATCGTCATTACCATATCTACATTAGATACGAAATAAACACTTAATAACAGTATCGTTATTACTATATCTACATTAGATCTACTGCAATATACTGATTCCTTCCCACAGATCAATGTACATTGAATAACCGTATCATTTATACTCTATCTACATTGGATATAATGTAATATACTGATGCCTTCCCACAGATCAATGTAATTCTGGTAACAATATCGTTATTACTATATCTACATTAGATATAATGTAATATACTTATCCCTTCCCACCGATCAATGTACATATAATAACAGTTTCGTTATTACTATATCTACATCAGATATGTAATATACATTTAATAACAATATCATTATTACTATATCTACATCAGATGAAATTTAATATACTGATTTAATCCCACAGACCAATGTACATTTAATAACAATACCATTATTACTATATCTACATCAGGTGAAATTTAATATACTGATTTAATCACACAGACCAATGTACATTTAATAACAATATCATTATTACTATATCTTCTTTAGATATAATGTAATATACTGATCACTTCCCACAGATCAATGCACAGATTGTAACATTATCGTCATTACTATATCTACATTGGATATGTAATAAACACTTAATAACAGTATCGTTATTACTATATCTACATTAGATCTACTGCAATATAGTGATTCCTTCCCACAGATCAATGTACATTGAATAACAGTACCATTTATACTATATCTACATTGGTTATAATGAAGTATACTGATTCCTTCCCACAGATCAATGTAATTTTGATATCAATATCATTATTACTATATCTACATTAGATATAATGTAATATACTGATCCCTTCTCACAGATCAATGTACATATAATAACAGTTTCGTTATTAATATATCTACATTAGATACAATATAATATACTGATACCTTCCAACGGATAAATGTACATATAATAACAGTATCGTTATTACTATATCTATATTGGATATGTAATATACATTTAATAACAATATCATTATTACTATATCTACATCAGATGAAATTTAATATACTGATTTAATCCCACAGACCAATGTACATTTAATAACAATATCATTATTACTATATCTACAATAGATATAATGTAATGTAATGATCCCTTCCCACCGATCAATGTACATATAATGGCAGTATCGTTATTACTACATCTACAGTTTATATGTAATATACATTTAATAACAATATCATTATTAATATATCTACATCAGATGTAATGTAATATACTGATTTATTCCCACAGACCAATGAATATTTAATAACAATGTCATTATTACTATATCTACATTGGATACAATGTAATATACTGATACCTTTCCACAGATCAATGTACATATAATAACAGTTTCGTTGTTACTATATCTACAGTAGGTATAATGTAATATACTGATTCCTTTCCACAGATCAATATACATATAATAACAGTATCGTTATTACTATATCTACATTAGATATAATGTAATATTATGATCCCTTCCCACCGATCAATGTACATATAATGGCAGTATCGTTATTACTATATCTGCATTAGATCTGCTGCAATATACTGATCCCTTCCCACAGATCAATGAATATTGAGTAACAGTATCATTTATACTATATCTACATTGGATATAATGTAATATACTGATGCCTTCCCACAGATCAATGTAATTTTGGTAACAACATCATTATTACTATATCTACATCCGATATAATGTAATATACTGATCCCTACCCACAGATCAATGTACATATAATAGCAGTTTCGTTATTACTATATCTACAATAGATATACTGTAATATACTGATACCTTCCCACAGATCAATATACATAGAATAACAGTATCGTTAGTACTATATCTCCCTTAGATATGTAATATACATTTAATACCAATATCATTATTGCTATATCTACATCGAAATGAAATTTAATATACTGATTTAATCCCACAGACCAATGTACATTTGAAATACCCAGAGTGAGTACGTTACTGCACCGACTTGTAGGGAGAGCGGTTCCCTTAGAAGGCGACTCGTAATCAATGTGTTAAGGATTATAGGTTCGTGTGGTGTGCGGTTAAGGGGTGAAATCCAAACACTAATGTGCTAGAAACTGAATGAAAATATGTTTATTCAAAAATAAAAGGTAAGTGAATTGAAATATAAAAGAAAATCGCTAGTATTACAATAAGTGCGGCTAGAAATAGGAATACAGTAAGAAATTATAATTTGTTCGCCCTAAATTGGGAATACAATAAGAATTATGTAATTAGTGATAGAAAATAGTAATTAATAATTAGTAATGAGTTATAGTAATTAATGATTATCTATAGCGCTAACGCGAGAGTGGCTTAACTCTTCTACCACAGTCAATACTCTGTTCAATTTCACAAATAACTTAGGAAACTAAACTCCAGAGGTTTGTGCTAGACTATTGGAATCAAGTTAACCCTTCCTATAGGTCGCAATCGGTTTCTGGTTATACCAGAGCCGTGTTAGACGCAGGCCGTTCAAGGAGCTCCGCTCCTCGCTAGCTCTTTACACTTGAGTGTTGGCTTAGCGTAACACCTGTGTAACACGTTGCGCACCGCGAATAGGAGGTCCACTGATCCGTAGTCCTGCACGCCACCAGTGGAATAGTAGGAATTAGCTGTAGCTCGCGCTCTATCGCTGCCTAAACAGTTCAGCGCAAGCTTTTCTCTACTGCCCAGAGTATTGTCTGCTTCAGGTCGAGGCCTGAGAAGATCTGCGATGAAGCTGTGCGGAACGCCTCTATTTATACTCAGATTTTGCTGAGTCGGCACTTTTTTTCCGCATAGAGTTCTTGGGGTAGCTGGGTTTTTCCCATCACGTGGTAGTCCAGCATCCCCACTCTAGAATACTACCCCACCGTATGTTTACTGGGGTTGCGCTGGCGCGTGCGTAGTCAGACGTCGCTAATTTATCGGTAAACTGTTTTACCGTCCGACTTATTGACTAAACTTTTATCCATGAATTTAACAGACTCGGTTATCGACGAAAATGAAAATATTTATTACAAAAATTTTATACACTAAATATTAACAATAAAAATTAAATAAAATACTTTGTATGAAATATAAAAATTAGTTACAATAAAGAAATTAAATAAAAAAGATATTGTGTTTGGTTATTGGGTCGTTACAACTTCCCCCGCGCGCTTGTCTCTTGTCCTCAAGAGACAAATATTTTTTCTTTTCATATTGCACAGGGCGCAGCAGCATCTCTCCTCGCTGTTTCTTGGAGAGGCTGATAGGATTCCGAAATATCGCATGATTTGTCCATGTTCTCGTCTTGGGTCGGTCTTCTCTGTATTTTTATAAGTTTTCCAATTAAACTCTGGTATGTCGATTGTTGTTAACCTCCACTGTGGTGGTGGTGGCGGTGGTGGTGGTGGTGGTATTGTTTCCTTTTGTACAATAGCTTCTTCTTGCACCGTTATCTTTGAAATTTTGTATAAAACAGATAATTAGTGATTGAAATAAATTATTTGGAGTAATATTCTACCTCTCTAAATTGTTTTAAGGCTCTTCTTAACTTTCTTAATCGCTCTCTTCGACCAGCGCGTCTCACCATTTTCGCTCTCTATGAATTGAATTTAGCAGCGCGTGCGTAGCGTCGCTTTCTATATCCTTCTCTCTCGCTCTTTGTTTCTATCTCTTTCTATCTTTTCTTTTACCAATATGGCGGACTTGTGATTCTGCGCATTAATACATCGAACAAAATAAAAAATGAATTTCGAACGAATTGAAAATGTTCTGCAGGATTTGAAATAAATGAATCTGTTTGTTCGAACAGTAAGAATAAGTATATATATTTTAAATGATTAAATGTTTATATTACAAATTAATTTATTGTTTAATCGAATGCAGTGTTCAAAAAAAATATTTCTGGTTCTCCTGTGGGGAGTAAGTATCCTTCCTTAAATGTTTCTGCCGTTTCCTCATCCATATTATTCAGGGCGTTTTTGCATTTGTTACATGCCATTGCTGGTCGTACAGTGGCTATTTGTTTCTGGCATGAGACACACCTTGATTGTCTGATCGCCTCTTCATTTAAAACGTAGTGATGCAGTCCTGGATGGAGCCACAGCTTCCTTTGTGCTGGTTGAATGAATAATGCGCATAAAGGACACATGCGTCCAATTTTTAGATTTGTCGCACACTCGAAATTTATTAATATGTCTTTGATGCACATGGCGTCGATGATATTTTGGCTAGTCTGTGACATATTTCTATAAAAATAATTGTATTTTACTAATTTTTCTTAAACTTTTGTTGTTTTATGCTTACTCTCTTTCTTTCTCTTCACCTCTCCTATTTTTTAATAATTTTCTGTGGTAGTGTTACTTGCGCGTGCTTGCTTTCTGGTATTCTTTGCAATATGGCGGCAGGTTTAAAATTTTTCATGTGCGCATGCGCATCTTCCGAAAATTATATAGACTGCCATATCGATTTTCATTTTTGATCTATGTTGTAGATTGGCCGGTAGGCCCTCTTTAGTCTATCTTTGTGAACTATCCTAGTCTTTTTGGGACCTATCTGCAATTCTATGTTATTCTTTTCTATGTTTCTTAAAACTTTGTACGGTCCTGTATATTCTTTTTGTAATTTACTTTTTCTTGGTGGGTTTAATAACATAACTTCTTCTCCTGTTTCATAATTAATCGGTCGTATCTTTCTATCGTAGTAGTATTTCTGTCTGTATTTTGATTGTTCTAGATTTGTTTTTGCTGCTTGTCTAATTTTATGCAAATTTTGTAATAATTTATCTACGTAGTCTGGATATGTGTCTAATGTGTCAGTTGGTGTAAATTTTGAAGGTAATCTTGCTCTTCTTCCATATACTAGTTCATGAGGTGTGAATTTTGTTCCCTCATGAACGCTTGTGTTATATAAGAACATTGCTTGTTGTAGCCATTCGTCCCAGTGTTCTTGTTTGGATATGTAGTGTTTCAAGTACTCAACTAGAACGTGATGGCTTCTTTCCAGGGACCCGTTTGACTGAGGATGGAAGGATGATGTACGGTACGTCTGGATGTGGAATATTTTTGCTAGCTTCTTGATAAGCGAGGATGTGAAGCATGTTCCTTGATCGGTGAGGATAGCTTTAGGACTGCCGAATTGGCATATAAATGAACTAGTAAATGCTCTTGCGACGTCCTCTGATGTAGCTGATACAAGTGGAACTGCGACGGAGTACTTGGTCAAGTTGTCCTGTATGGTGAGGATGTAACTGTATCCTTTTTGCGTCATAGGTAAGGGTCCAAGAATGTCTAGGGACACCTTATCGAATGCGTCTGAAGGAGTGTCTGTGATGACCATAGGCTCCTTATTCTTCATCCTTACTAGCTTGGTTCTTTGGCAGCTAATGCATGATCTAATATAATCGGTAATTTCTCTTTTCATGTTTTTCCAATAATACTTGTTCCTGATCCTGAGGTAAGTTTTTCTAATTCCTTTGTGTCCTGCAACTGTGCTTTCATGATTTTCTTTAATTATATTTCTTCTTTCATCCTTAGGTGGAGTTTGGACTGTTCCTTTGCAGATGATGATGTTGATGTTTGAATCTGCAAAGATTACTTGAAGAATTGCTTTTAACCCTTGCTTATCCGGCATGCTGCATTCCTGGATTCCTTTTTGAATTAACATGTGATGAAGAGCTTTAATTTTGTGTGGTAAATTTTCTTTATAATCTATTAATACTCCAAAAATTAATTTATTTTTAATTTTATATTCTGTGATACTGTCTTGTGGTTTAGAAATTTTAATCTTTTCATTTTCTATTAACTGTTTTGATTGGTAATCTTCAGGTTGTTCTTCTTTATTAATGAATACTACTGCTGTACCTCTTTTCATCCATAGCTGGTCCTCGGTTTCTTCTATTTTGAATGTGACTGGTCTATTGCTAATTATTTTTGGTTTAATTTGTTTCATTGTAGATGGTTGTTCGGTTTTTCCTTTTTTAATTTTGATAGGTGTGATAGGAGCTGATAATGTGTCACTTGAGGTTTCTTTTTCTACCTTTCTTTTTATTATAGGAGATCTTTCTCTTGTGCTTGAAGAGGAATCGATTCTGGGTGGTTCTCTGAAGATGTGTTTAGGCAATATCGTTTCTTCATTATAGTCTTCGATTTCGTCTCCAATTACTACAGGTTCTTGAGTTATAGGTCGTTTCTGTGGGATGATATATTTTTATCTTGTGGAGGTTGATGTACTTCCACAATGACTTGTTGTTCGTTAGGTTTTCTTTTCTTCTTGATCTCTTCAAAGGAGTATATCTTTGGGTTTGGATTCGTTCTCTTTCTTGATTTCGGTGGTTCTTCAGATACATCAGTTTCGTAATATTGAGACTCGTCTGAACTTGTATAGTCTTCTTTTATTCTTTTTCTTGCTGTTCCTTCTCTTTGAGATGGGCTTCTCTTTCGTATTTTATCTTTTCGGTATCTTTTCCTTATTTCGACATCTGTAGAGTCATTACGTGGTCGTGTTAAATGTTTGTGGCTGATTTTCCTTTTCTTAATTTCTCGTGAACTGGACGAGGTTGTTGGTCTTGGTCTTCTCGGATACTGATGCCATTCTTTCTTTTTTTTGTGTTCTTCAGACTCAGTTGTAGTTGTTGATCTAGGTCTGGTTGGATATTGATGTGTTTCTTTTTTCTTTTTAAATTCCCTAGATTCTGATGTTGTTGTTTGTCTAGGGCGAGTGGGATATTGGTGCCACTCCTTTTTTTTCTTGTACTCTTTTGATTCAGACGTGGTAGATTGTCTTGGGCGAGTGGGATATTGATGCCACTCCTTCCTCTTTTTGTGTTTGCCCGATTCTGAGGTGGTCGTCGTTTGTCTGGGGCGAGTGGGATATTGGTGCCACTCTTTCCTTTTCTTACGCTTCTTTTTTGACCCAGACGTAGATGAGTGCAGCCTTTTTGCATTTATTTGTAGAGCGTTTATATCTTCGACAGGATTTCTAGATAGAGCATCAGCGTTTATGTTTTGTCTCCCTGGTTTGTATTTAATTTCGTAATCATATTCGCTTAATCTCAATTTCCATCTCATGAGTCTTGATGTTGGATCTGAAAGACTGTTTAACCATATTAAAGGTTTGTGATCAGTGATTAAATAGAATTTTCTGCCGAAAATATATGGTCTGAAATGATTTATTGCGAATATTACAGCAAGTAATTCCCTTTCTGTTGCGGAATATTGTGTTTCCGGCTTATTCATTACTCTTGACGCGTATGCTACCGGCTGATCTTTTCCTATTTCTCCTTGACTTAGGACCGCTCCTACTGCTGTTCCGGATGCGTCAGTGGTAATATTAAATGGTCTCTCAAAGTCAGGATATTGTAGGATTGGCTCTTCGCATAGTACGTTTCTCAAGAATTCGAAAGCTTGCTGTTGTTGGTTGGACCATTCGAATTTTTGCTGCTTCTTCGTTAAGTCAGATAATGGTTTAGCTATTTTAGAGAAGTTTTTAATGAAACGTCTATAATATCCACACAATCCTAGGAACTGTCTGATATTTTTGACAGTCTTTGGAACGGGGAATTTTTGGACCGCTTCAACCTTTGCTGGGTCAGGTTTTACACCGTCTTCTGTAATTATATGACCCAGGTATGCCACTTCTTTCTTTAGAAATTGGCATTTGTCGGGTTGCAAGCATAAGTTTGCTTCTCTAAGCTTTGCCATCATTCTGTTGACCTTTATTTCGTGTTCTCTTAATGAGCTTGCATAAATTACGATGTCATCGATGAACACGAATAATTCCAGTCCTTGTAGTCCGTCTAGGACGTTGTTCATCAGGCGCTGGAACATGGCTGCAGCATTTTTTAAACCAAAAGGCATTCTATTGAACTCGAAATGCCCGAACGGTGTTGAAAATGCTGTTTTGTGCTTGTCTTCTGGATGCATTGGTGTTTGATGAAAACTAGATTTTAAATCAAACACGGAGAAGTATTTTGCACTTCCTACTTGATCCAGGATATCAGTGATATTGGGTAGCGGATAGGCATCGCTGATTGTTTTTTCGTTTAATTTTCTAAAATCAATCACTAATCTCCAGCATTTGTTTCCCTTTGAATCTTGCTTTTTTGGTACTATCCATAAAGGTGAATTAAATGGTGACGAGGAATGCTTGATGATTCCTTTTCCCAGGAGATCATTTACTTGGTGATTGATTTCATCTTTCAACGCATGAGGATATCTGTATTGTTTAACATTTACAGGCACCTCATCCGTCGTGATGATCCTGTGGTAGATTTTATTTGTTGCTGGAAGTTTATCTCCGTCTATATAAAATCTGTCAGCGTGCTCTTTTACTATATCCTCTACATTGGTGAGTTCTTCTTGATTTAAATGATTTGTCTGTAATTTTTCTAGAATTTGCTGGGCTCGTTGAGGTTTTTGGTGAGTTATTTCCTCATTTTGTGGTGCCTCTTCATACTGTTGTAATTAAACTGTTGGCATACTAATTTCAATGTCTTCTGCTCCAACGTTGATCGCATATAGGAACGCTATACCATCACGATTCGTAACTACAGCGTTTCCCATATATATTTGTTGGTGAAGCTGTAATTTTGGGACAAAACCAGTTTTGATTTCAGTGTTTGATACTCTTATAGGTATCATGGTTTTTGTCCTGGATGGTATTACCACTGCTGGTTGCTTGAATGGTATTATATTGTTATTTATGATTAGTATAGATTTGGCGTAATTGATGCTGGCTCCACTGCTTTTGAAATACTCTGTCCCTAAAATTCCGTCTTGTTCTATTGGTAGTTCTTCGATGATGTGGAATATGGATTCTGTCTCCAGTATTTTTATTTTGATGTATCCTGTTGTATAAATAGAGCTTTTAGTGATTCCATTTAATTGAAAAATTACATCTGTATTTATAATAACTTCGTTCGATATTGCTCGTTTTTTAATTATATTAATGTCTGATCCTGTGTCGACCATGAATAATGCTTTTTGTTCACTGAAGCTTTCGCTCAATAGTTCGACACTGGGAGACTTACATATTTCTCCTAAGTTTAGGTACAAGTTTGCCTTTTTACGTACCTGTTGTACTTGAGGAGTCTGTTGGGGTCTCTGGCTCTTAATACGTTCTTGATATGCCTTTTTCCGACATTCCTGAACTGTATGGCCTATGTTTTGGCAGAATTCACAAATTGGAGGTCTTGTTCGTGTCCAATTTTGACCTTGTCTTTGCGTAGGCTGGTTTCTGTAGGCTTGAGCTGGCTGCACAAAGTTCTGAGGAACTCCCGGTCTTGCTGGTTGGTCCTTAAACCAACAGGTCTCCACGGTGTGCCCGGACCTCTGGCAGTGTTGGCAGTGTTTTGCCGTCCAGCGGGCCCTTGACATTGACTGTCCTTGGAATTGCTGACTGCAGCATATACTTGCATTATGCCCGTATCCAAGGCAGTTTTCGCATTGATTGGTCACAGTGAATCCTTGCGATAGCTTAGCCTTTGTCCGGCTTTCTATATTCTCTGCCTCGGCTACAATTGCTGCACTGATTGCTTCGTCGAGGCTGTTGAAGTTCTGATTTTTCATTCGGTTATATACTTCCTGTTTTAAACCGGTGAGGAAAGCTTTGATTGTATTATTTTCCGAAGATCGGTTGTATCCTTCGATGTTATCTGGGAATTCTATTTCGTTGCAGCTCTTAATTTGTAGCAAAAGTCCTGAGACGCGGCGGCCGTAGTCCACGACTGCCTCAGTTGGACCCTGTGCGATCCTTGCCATGTCGCCGCATAGCTGCATCGAAGTGAAGAGCGGTGCGAACCGTGATTTTATTACTGCAATCAGTTCTTCAATGGTGTCGTAGTCTCCGTTTAGTACCACTCTTGCTGCTTGCCCGTAGAACTTGTTCTTTATCAGCTGTACCAATCCATACTCAGCATTCGGAGAGATTATATTTCTCGCCTTAAAACAGCTCTTTGCAAACTGGTAGACTGGTATGTTGCGGCCGTTGAATGCTGGTACGATGTCTGCTGCATCGCGAATACTGATCGGTCGGCTTCCTTCAGTCGATCCGTTAGCTGATCCGCTGGCTGATGCGCTGGCTGATGCGCTGGCTGGTTGATCGGTTGTTCCGTTAGGCATCTTGATTCTTGCTTATTAATATAGTATATATGTATGTGTATATGTATTATATATTTGTATTTTTTTTTTATTCTTGTATTTTACTCTTTATTTGTATTTGTTTGTTTCTAGGCTAACCATTAATGTCCGCAGAGATACGATTTCTCCTTACCACTCGAACAATCCCACCGCTGTATTACATTAGATATAATGTAATATAATGATCCCTTCCCACCGATCAATGTACATATAATGGCAGTATCGTTATTACTATATCTGCATTAGATCTCCTGCAATTTACTGATTCCTTCCCAAGGATCAATGTACATTGAATAACAGTGTCATTTACACTATATCTACATTGGATATAATGTAATATACTGATTCCTACCCACAGATCCATGTACATATAATAACAGTTTCGTTATTACTATATCTACAATAGATATAATGTAATGCACTGATACCTTCCCACAGATCAATGTACATATAATAACAGTATCGTTACTACTATATCTGGATTGATATGTAATATACATTTAATAACAATATCATTATTAATATATCTACATCAGATGAAATTTAATATACTGATTTAATCCCACAGACCAATGTACATTCAATAACAATATCATTATTACTATATCTACATGGGATACAATGTAATATACTGATACCTTCCCACAGATCAATGTACATATAATAACAGTATCGTTATTACTATATCTACATTAGATATGTAATATACATTTATTACTATATCTACATCAGATGAAATTTAATATACTGATTTAATCCCACAGACCAATGTACATTTAATAACAATACCATTATTACTATATCTACATTAGATGTAATGTAATATACTGTTCCCTACCCACAGATCAATGTACGTATAATAACAGTTTCGTCATTACTATATCTACAATAGATATAATGTAATATACTGATACCTTCCCACAGATCAATGTACATACAATAACAGTATCGTTATTACTATATCTACATTAGATATGTAATATACATTTAATAACAATATCGTTATTACTACATCTACATGAGATGAAATGTAATATACTGATTTAATCCCACAGACCAATGTACATTTAATAACAATATCATTATTACTGTATCTACATTAGATATAATGTAATAGAATGATCCCTTCCCACCGATCAATGTACATATAATGCCAGTATCGTTATTACTATATCTACAATAGATATAATGTAATATACTGATACCTTCCCACAGATCAATATACATAGAATAACAGTATCGTTATTACTATATCTACATTACATATGTAATATACATTTAATAACAATATCATTATTACTATATCTACATTAGATATAATGTAATATAATGATCCCTTCCCACCGATGAATGTACATATAATAGCAGTATCGTTATTACTATATCTACAATAGATATAATGTAATATACTGATACCTTCCCACAAATCAATGTACATATAATAACAGTATCGTTATTACTATATCTACATAGAATATGTAATATACATTTAATAACAATATCATTATTACTATGTCTACATCAGATGAAATTAATATACTGATTTAATCCCACAGACCAATGTACATTTAATAACAATATCATTATTACTATATCTACATTAGATATAATGTAATATAATGATTTAATCCCACAGATCAATGTACATCTAATAACAATATCATTATTACTATATCTACATTCGATATAAATGAAATAGAATGATCCCTTCCCACCGAAATGTACATATAATGCCAGTATCGTTATTATACCTACAATAGATATAATGTAATATACTGATACCTTCCACAGATCAATATACATAGAATAACAGTATCGTTATTACTATTCTACATTACATATGTAATATACTTTAATAACAATATCATTATTACTATATCTACATTAGATATAATGTAATATAATGATCCCTTCCCACCGATGAATGTACATATAATAGCAGTATCGTTATTACTATATCTACAATAGATATAATGTAATATACTGATACCTTCCCACAGATCAATGTACATACAATAACTGTATCGTTATTACTATATCTACATTAGATATGTAATATACATTTAATAACAATATCATTATTACTATATCTACATTAGATATAATGTAATATAATGATCCCTTCCCACCTATCAATGTACATATAATGGCAATATCATTATTACTATATCTGCATTAGATCTGCAGCAATATACTGATTCCTTCCCACAGATCAATGTACATTGAGTAACAGTATCATTTATACTATATCTACATTGGATATAATGTAATATACTGATCCCTACCCAGAGATCAATGTACATATAATAGCAGTTTCGTTATTACTATATCTGCAATTGATATAATGTAATATACTGATACCTTCCCACAGATCAATATACATATAATAACAGTATCGTTATTACTATATCTACATTAGATGTAATGTAATATACTGTTCCCTACCCACAGATCAATGTACATGTAATAACAGTTTCGTTATTACTATATCTACATTAGATATGTAATATACATTTAATAACAATATCATTATTACTATATCTACATCAGATGAAATTTAATATACTGATTTAATCCCACAGACCAATGTACATTTAATAACAATATCATTATTACTATATCTACATCAGATGTAATTTAATATACTGATTTAATCCCACAGACCAATGTACATATAATAACAATATCATTATTACTATATCTACATTAGATATAATGTAATATAATGATTTAATCCCACAGATCAATGTACATTTAATAGCAATATCATTATTACTATATCTACATTAGATATAATGTAATATAATGATTTAATCCCACAGATCAATGTACATTGAATAACGGTATCATTTATACTATATCTACATTGGATATAATGTAATATACTGATGCCTTCCCACAGATCAATGTAATTTTGGTAACAACATCATTATTACTATATCTACATTAGATATAATGTAATATACTGATTTAATCCCACAGACCAATGTACATTTAATAACAATATCATAGTTACTATATCTACATTAGATATAATGTAATATAATGATTCCTTCCCACCGATGAATGTACATATAATGGCAGTATCGTTAGTACTATATCAGAATTAGATCTCCTGCAATATACTGATCCCTTCCCACAGACCAATGTACATTTAATAGATATAGTAATGACGAAACTGTTATTATATGTACATTGATCTGTGTGAAGGAATCAGTATATTACATTATATCTAATAAAGATATAGTAATAATGATATTGTTATTAAATGTACATTGGTCTGTTTGAATAAATCAGTATAATACATTACACCTGATGTAGATATAGTAATAATAATAATGATACCGTAATTAATTATTGCATATCTAATGTAGATATAGTAATAACGATACTGCTATTGTATGTACATTGATCTGTGTGAAGGAATCAGTATATTACATTATATCTAATAAAGATATAGTAATAATGATATTGTTATTAAATGTACATAGGTCTGTGGGAATAAATCAGCATATTACATTTCATCTGATATAGATATAGTAATAATGATACCGTAATTAAATGTATATTGCATATCTAATGTAGATATAGTAATAACGGTACTGTTATTATATGTACATTGATCTGTGGGAAGGGATCATTATATTACATTATATCTAATGTAGACATAGTAATAATGATATTGTTATTAAATGTACATTGGTCTGTGGGATTAAATCAGTATATTACATTTCATCTGATGCAGATATAGCAATAATGATATTGTTATTAAATGTATATTACATATCAAATGGAAATATAGTAATAACGATACTACCATTATATGTACATTCATCGGTGGGAAGGGATCATTCTATTACATTATATCTAATGTTGACATAGTAATAATGATATTGTTATTAAATGTACATTGGTCTGTGGGATTAAATCAGTATATTACATTTCATCTGATGTTGATATAGTAATAATGATATTGTTATTAAATGTATATTACATATCTAATGTAGATACAGTAATAACGATACTGTTATTATATGTACATTGATCTGTGGGAAGGTATCAGTATATTACATTATATCTATTGTAGATATAGTAATAACGAAACTGTTACTATATGTACATTAATCTGTGGGTAGGGATCAGTATATATCATTATATCTAATGTAGATATAGTAATAATGATATTGTTACCAAAATTACATTGATCTGTGGGAAGGCATCGGTATATTACATTATATCCAAAGTCGCTATAGTATAAATGATACTGTTATTCAATGTACATTGATCTGTGGGAAGGGATCAGTATATTGCAGGAGATCTAATTCAGATATAGTAATAACGATACTGCCATTATATGTACATTCATCGGTGGGAAGGTATCAGTATATTACATTATATCTAATGTAGATATAGTAATAATGATATTGTTATTAAATGTACATTGATCTGTGGGATTAAATCAGTGTATTAAATTACATCTGATGTAGATATATTAATAATGGTATTGTTACTAAATGTGCATTGGTCTGTGGGATTAAATCAGTATATTAAATTTCATCTGATGTAGATATAGTAATAATGATATTGTTATTAAATGTATATTACATATCTAATGTAGATATAGTAATAACGATACTGCTATTGTATGTACATTGATCTGTGGGAAGGTATCATTCTATTACATTATATCGAATGTAGATATAGTAATAATGGTATTGTTATTAAATGTACATTGGTCTGTGGGATTAAATCAGTATATTAAATTTCATCTGATGTAGATATAGTAATAATGATACTGTTATTAAATGTATATTACATATCTAATGTAGATATAGTAATAACGATACTGTTATTATATGTACATTGATCTGTGGGAAGGGTTCAGAGTATTACATTATGTCCAATGTAGATATGGTGATAATGATATTGTTACCAAAATTACATTAATCTGTGGGAAGGCATCAGTATATTACATTATATCCAAAGTAGATATAGTATAAATGATACTGTTATTCAATATACATTGATCTGTGGGAAGGAATCACTATATTGCAGGAGATCTAATGCAGATATAGTAATAACGATACTGCCATTATATGTACATTGATCGGTGGGAAGGGATCACTATATTACATTATATCTAATGTAGATATAGTAATAATGATATTGTTATTAAATGTTCATTGATCTGTGGGATTAAATCAGTGTATTAAATTACATCTGATGTAGATATATTAATAATGGTATTGTTATTAAATGTGCATTGGTCTGTGGGATTAAATCAGTATATTAAATTTCATCTGATGTAGATATATTAATAATGGTATTGTTATTAAATGTGCATTGTTCTGTGGGATTAAATCAGTATATTAAATTTCATCTGATGCAGATATAGTAATAATGATATTGTTATTAAATGTATATTACATATCTAATGTAGATATAGTAATAACGATACTGCTATTGTATGTACATTGATCTGTGGGAAGGTATCAGTATATTGCATTGTATCCAATGTAGATATTGTATGATATTGTTATTAAATGTACATAGGTCTGTGGGAATAAATCAGTATATTACATTTCATCTGATATAGATATAGTAATAATGATACTGTAATTAAATGTATATTACATATGTAATGTAGATATAGTAATAACGGTACTGTTATTATATGTACATTGATCTGTGGGAAGGGATCATTATATTACATTATATCTAATGTAGACATAGTAATAATGATATTGTTATTAAATGTACATTGGTCTGTGGGATTAAATCAGTATATTACACTTCATCTGATGCAGATATAGCAATAATGATATTGTTATTAAATGTATATTACATATCAAATGGAAATATAGTAATAACGATACTACCATTATATGTACATTCATCGGTGGGAAGGGATCATTCTATTACATTATATCTAATGTTGACGTAGTAATAATGATATTGTTATTAAATGTACATTGGTCTGTGGGATTAAATCAGTATATTACATTTCATCTGATGTTGATATAGTAATAATGATATTGTTATTAAATGTATATTACATATCTAATGTAGATACAGTAATAACGATACTGTTATTATATGTACATTGATCTGTGGGAAGGTATCAGTATATTACATTATATCTATTGTAGATATAGTAATAACGAAACTGTTACTATATGTACATTAATCTGTGGGTAGGGATCAGTATATATCATTATATCTAATGTAGATATAGTAATAATGATATTGTTACCAAAATTACATTGATCTGTGGGAAGGCATCAGTATATTACATTATATCCAAAGTCGCTATAGTATAAATGATACTGTTATTCAATGTACATTGATCTGTGGGAAGGGATCAGTATATTGCAGGAGATCTAATTCAGATATAGTAATAACGATACTGCCATTATATGTACATTCATCGGTGGGAAGGTATCACTATATTACATTATATCTAATGTAGATATAGTAATAATGATATTGTTATTAAATGTTCATTGATCTGTGGGATTAAATCAGTGTATTAAATTACATCTGATGTAGATATATTAATAATGGTATTGTTATTAAATGTGCATTGGTCTGTGGGATTAAATCAGTATATTAAATTTCATCTGATGTAGATATAGTAATAATGATATTGTTATTAAATGTATATTACATATCTAATGTAGATATAGTAATAACGATACTGCTATTGTATGTACATTGATGTGTGGGAAGGTATCATTCTATTACATTATATCGAATGTAGATATAGTAATAATGATATTGTTATTAAATGTACATTGGTCTGTGGGATTAAATCAGTATATTAAATTTCATCTGATGCAGATATAGCAATAATGATATTGTTATTAAATGTATATTACATATCTAATATAGATATAGTAATAACGATACTGTTATTATATGTACATTGATCTGTGGGAAGGGATCATTATATTACATTATATCTAATGTAGATATAGTAATAATGATATTGTTATTAAATGTATATTACATATCAAATGGAAATATAGTAATAACGATTGTACCATTATATGTACATTCATCGGTGGGAAGGGATCATTCTATTACATTATATCGAATGTAGATATAGTAATAATCATATTGTTACCAAAATTACCTTGATCTGTGGGAAGGCATCAGTATATTACATTATATCCAATGTCGATATTGTATAAATGATACTGTTATTCAATGTACATTGATCTGTGGGAAGGGATCAATATATTGCAGGAGATCTAATTCAGATATAGTAATAACGATACTGCCATTATATGTACACTCATCGGTGGGAAGGGATCATTATATTACATTATATCTAATGTAGATGTAGTAATAATGATATTGTTATTAAATGTACATTGGTCTGTGGGATTAAATCAGTATATTAAATTTCATCTGATGCAGATATAGCAATAATATAATATTATAACAATAATAACAATAATAATAATATTGTTATTAAATGTATAATACATATCTAATGTTGATATAGTAATAACGATACTGTTATTATATGTACATTGATCTGTGGGAAGGGATCATTATATTACATTATATCTAATGTAGATATAGTAATAATGATATTGTTATTAAATGTACATTGGTCTGTGGGATTAAATCAGTATATTACATTTCATCTGATGTAGATATAGTAATAACGATACTGTTATTATATGTACATTGATCTGTGGGAAACTATCAGTATATTACATTATATCTATTGTAGATATAGTACTAACGAAACTGTTATTATATGTACATTGATCAGTGGGAAGGTATCAGTATATTACATTATATCTATTGTAGATATAGTAATAACGAAACTGTTATTATATGTACATTGATCTGTGGGAAGGGATCATTATATTACATTATATCTAATGTAGATATAGTGATACTGATATTGTTATTAAATGTACATTGGTCTGTGGGATTAAATCAGTATATTACATTTCATCTGATGTAGATATAGTAATAATGATATTGTTATTATATGTATATTACATATCTAAGGTAGATATAGTAATAACGTTACTGTTATTATATGTACATTGATCTGTGGGAAGGTATCAGTATATTACAGTATATCTATTGTAGATATAGTAATAACGAAACTGTTATTAAATGTACATTGGTCTGTGGGATTAGATCAGTATATTACATTTCATCTGACGTAGATATAGTAATAATGATATTGTTATTAAATGTTGTAACGTGGTGACACCTGTGCCCCCCCCGTTACAATCGCTGCGCTTCTCCCACCTCAAATCCCACCTAGAAATGACCCTTAACCCTTCTAACACCTCACCCCTTTTTCCCGCCCGCCGGTGTCGGGCCGATGGAGGCGACGGACAAGAGACAACAGGGATCACCCGCAAGAAGGAGCTACGAGGCCGGCGACAGACCTCCCACCCTCCAGGAGAGGAAAAGCAACGCGGGACTTCGGAAAAAGAGACGAAGCGGCCCAGCAGCTGATACAAACGTCCACCTGGAGCCATCTGTCGCCGAGCCCGAAGACCTCAGTCCACCCGCCACGACCGGAGATCCGCCAGCCCCATCGAACCCGAACACCGGCAGATCGACAATCGATAACCAATCTATTCCGTTGCCAGAAAAGGCCCCCTTCCTATTCCCCATCCCCTCCCCAAAAATCATCCCGCGACGGACCCGTCGTCGCGGCAGCGGCGACGAGCCGTCATTGAGCCTTGGGCTATCTAATTAACCGTATATAGAGATTTTGAGAGCGTTATAGAGTGAGAGTATAGAGATTTTCGAGAGCAATTATAGAGACGATTCGGAGTGTACGAGTGTGTGGACTTTGAAGTAAGTCCCTTTCGATACTAATTGTAAGAGTGTGAGTTTCGGCAACGGCGATCTTCGATTGCGAGCTTGTGTGTCCGCGTATCGCGCCGGTTATCCGTCGCCACGTTATTTTACGAACCCTCTTATCCAGCCCCTGTTACTCCCGTCCACAACATTCTCCTACGCGTAACGTATACGAACTTCCAGAAACCTCCCTCACCCTGAGATCTTCCCTAACCCTCGAAGATCCTCCTTGCGTACTCCCCCGCGAGATTGTAAGGACGTAAGTGCCACGAGTCCCATCCCCTGTAACGACCCCCATTCTGTCCCTTTGTCCAAATTTTGATTGCCACCGCGAGTGGCTGGCGCCCAACGTTTGTAATAGAGAATTGTAGAATCGTATAGAGTGAACCCCCGAAAGGGTCACAATGTATATTACATATCTAATGTAGACATAGAAATAACGATACTGCCATTACATGTACATTCATCGGTGGGAAGGGATCATTCTATCACATTATATCGAATGTAGATATAGTAATAATGATATTGTTATTAAATGTACATTGGTCTGTGGGATTAAATCAGTATATTAAATTTCATCTGATGCAGATATAGCAATAATGATATTGTTATTAAATGTATATTACATATCTAATGTAGATATAGTAATAACGATACTGTTATTATATGTACATTGATCTGTGGGAAGGGATCATTATATTATATTATATCTAATGTAGACATAGTAATAATGATATTGTTATTAAATGTACATTGGTCTGTGGGATTAAATCAGTATATTAAATTTCATCTGATGTAGATATAGTAATAATGATGTTGTTACCAAAAGTACATTGATCTGTGGGAAGGCATCAGTATATTACATTATATCCAATGTAGATATAGTATAAATGATACTGTTATTCAATATACATTGATCTGTGGGAAGGGATCACTATATTGCAGGAGATCTAATGCAGATATAGTAATAACGATACTGCCATTATATGTACATTGATCGGTGGGAAGGAATCAGTACATTACATTGTATCCAATGTAGATATAGTAATGATGATATTGTTATTAAATGTGCATTTGTCTGTGGGAATAAATCAGTATATTACATTACATCTGATGTAGATATATTAATAATGATATTGTTATTAAATGTATATTACATATCAAAAGTAGATATAGTAATAACGATACTGCCATTATATGTACGTTGATCGGTGGGACGGGATCATTATATTACATTATATCTAATGTAGATATTGTAATAATGATGTTGTTATTAAATGTAGATTGGTCTGTGAGATTAAATCAGTATATTACATTTCATCTGATGTAGATATAGTAATAATGATATTGTTGTTAAATGTATATTACATTGTATCTAATGTAGATATAGTATGATATTGTTATTAAATGTACATTGGTCGGTAGGAATAAATCAGTATATTACGTTTCATCTGATGTAGATATAGTAATAATGATATTGTTATTAAATATATATTACATATCTAATGTAGATATAGTAATAACGATACTGTTATTGTATGTACATTGATCTGTGGGAAGGTATCAGTATATTACAGTATATCTATTGTAGATATAGTAATAACGAAACTGTTATTAAATGTACATTGGTCTGTGGGATTAGATCAGTATATTACATTTCATCTGATGTAGATATAGTAATAATGATATTGTTATTAAATGTATATTACATATCTAATGTAGACATAGAAATAACGATACTGCCATTACATGTACATTGATCGGTGGGAAGGGATCAGTATATTACATTGTATCCAATCTAGATATAGTATAAATGATACTGTTATTCAATGTACATTGATCTGTGGGAAAGGATCAGTATATTGCAGGAGATCTAATTCAGATATATTAATAACGATACTGCCATTATATGTACATTCATCGGTGGGAAGGGATCATTATATTACATTATATCTAATGTAGATATCGTAATAATGATATTGTTATTAAATGTATATTACATATCTAATGTAGATATAGTAATTACGATACTGTTATTATATGTACATTGATCTGTGGGAAGGTATCAGTATATTACATTATATCTAATGTAGATATAGTAATAATGAAACTGTCATTATATGTTCATTGATCTGAGGGATTAAATCAGTGTATTAAATTACATCTGATGTAGATATATTAATAATGGTATTGTTATTAAATGTGAATTGGTCTGTGGGATTAAATCAGTATATTAAATTTCATCTGATGTAGATATAGTAATAACGATCCTGTTATTGTATGTACATTGATCTGTGGGAAGGTATCAGTATATTGCATTGTATCCAATGTAGATATTGTATGATATTGTTATTAAATGTACATAGGTCTGTGGGAATAAATCAGTATATTACATTTCATCTGATATAGATGTAGTAATAATGATACTGTTACTAAATGTATATTACATATCTAATGTAGATATAGTAATAACGCTACTGTTATTGTATGTACATTGATCTGTGGGAAGGTATCACTATATTACATTATACCTAATGTAGATATAGTACTAACGAAACTGTTATTATATGTACATTGATCTGTGGGATTAAATCAGTATATTAAATTACATCTGATGTAGATATAGTAATAGTGGTATTGTTATTAAATGTACATTGGTCTGTGGGATTAAATCAGTCTATTAAATTTCATCTGATGTAGATATAGCAATAATGATACTGTCATTAAGTGTATCTTACATATCTAATGTCGATATAGTAACAACGATACTGTTATTATATGTACATTGATCTGTGGGAAGGGATCAGTATATTACATTATATCTAATGTAGATATAGTAATAATGATATTGTTACCAAAATTACATTGATCTGACGGAAGGGATCAGTATTTTTCATTATAACCAATGTAGATATAGTATAAATGGTACTGTTATTCAATGGACATTGATCTGTGGGAAGGAATCAGTATATTGCAGCAGATCTAATGTAGATATAGTAATAACGATACTGTTATTAAGTGCTTGTTACATATCTAATGTAGATATAGTAATGACGATAATGTTACAATCTCTGCATTGATCTGTGGGAAGTGATCAGTATATTACATTATATCTAATGAAGATATAGTAATAATGATATTGTTATTAAATGTATATTACGTATCTAATGTAGATATGGTAATAACGATACTGCCATTATATGTACATTGATCGGTGGGAAGGGATCATTCTATTACATTATATCGAATGTATATATAGTAATAATGATATTGTTATTAAATGTATAATACATATCTAATGTAGATATAGTAATAACGATACTGTTATTATATGTACATTGATCTGTGGGAAGGGATCATTATATTACATTATATCTAATGTAGATATAGTAATAATGATATTTTTACCAAAATTACATTGATCTGTGGGAAGGCATCATTATATTACATTATATCTAATGTAGATATAGTATGAATGATACTGTTAATCAATGTACATTGATCTGTGCGAAGGGATAAGTATATTGCAGGAGATCTAATGCAGATATAGTAATAACGATACTGCCATTATATGTACATGGATCGGTGGGAAGGGATCACTATATTACATTATATCTAATGTAGATATAGTAATAATGATATTGTTATTAAATGTATATTACATATCAAATGTAGATATAGTAATAACGATACTGCCATTATATGTACATTGATCGGTGGGAAGGGATCAGCATATTGCATTATATCTAATGTAGATGTAGTAATAACGATACTGTTATTATATGTATATTGATCTGTGGGAAGGTATCAGTATATTACATTATATCAATTGTAGATATAGTAATAACGAAACTGTTATTATATGTACATTGATCTGCGGGTAGGGATCAGTATATTACATTATATCTAATGTAGATATAATAATAATGATATTGATATTAAATGTACATTGGTCTGTGGACATAAATCAGTATATTACATTACATCTGATGTAGATATATTAATAATGATATTGTTATTAAATGTATATTACATATCAAATGGAGATATAGTAATAACGATGCTGCCATTATATGTACATTGATCGGTGGGAAGGGATCATTATATTACATTATATCTAATGTAGATACAGTAATAATGATATTGTTCTTAAATGTACATTGGTCTGTGGGATTAAATCAGTATATTACATTTCATCTAATGTAGATATGGTAATAATGATATTGTTATTAAATGTATATTACATATCTAATGTAGATATAGTAATAACGATACTGTTATTGTATGTACATTGATCTGTGGGAAGGTATCAGTATATTACATTATATCTATTGTAGATATAGTAATAAACAAACTGTTATTATATGTACATTGATCTGTGGGTAGGGATCGGTATATTACATTATATCTAATGTAGATATAGTAATAATGATGTTGTTACCAAAATTACATTGATCTGTGGGAAGGCATCAGTATATTACATTATGTCCAATGTAGATATAGTATAAATGGTACCGTTATTAAGTGTACATTGATCTGTGGGAAGGAATCAGTATACTGCAGCAGATCGAATGCAGATATAGTAATAATGATACTGCCATTATATGTACATTGATCGGTGGGAAGGGATCATTATATTACATTATATCTAAGGCAGATATAGTAATAATGATATTGTTATTAAATGTACATTGATCTGTGGGATTAAATCATTATATTACATTATATCTAATGTAGATATAGTAATAATGATATTGTTATTAAATGTACATTGGTCTGTGGGAATAAATCAGTATATTACATTACATCTGATGTAGATATATTAATAATGATATTGTTATCAAATGTATATTACATATCAAATGGAGATATAGTAATAACGATACTGCCATTATATGTACATTGATCGGTGGGAAGGGATCATTATATTACATTATATCTAATGTAGATACAGTAATAATGATATTGTTATTAAATGTACATTGGTCTGTGGGAATAAATCAGTATATTACATTACATCTGATGTAGATATATTAATAATGATATTATTATTAAATGTATATTGGTCTGTGGGAATAAATCAGTATATCACATTACATCTGATGTAGATATATTAATAATGATACTGTTATTAAATGTATATTACATATAAAATGTAGATATAGTAATAACGATACTGCCATTATATGTACATTGATCGGTCGGAAGGGATCATTATATTACATTATATCTAATGAGGATATAGTAATAATGATATTGTTATTAAATGTACATTGGTCTGTGGGATTAAATCAGTATATTAAATTTCATCTGATGTAGATATAATAATAATGATATTGTTGTTAGATGTATATTACATATCTAATGTAGATATAGTAATAACGATACTGTTATTGTATGTACATTGATCTGCGGGAAGGTATCAGTATATTACATTATATCTATTGTAGATATAGTAATAACAAAACTGTTATTATATGTACATTGATCTGTGGGTAGGGATCAGTATATATCATTATATCTAAGGTAGATATAGTAATAATGATATTGTTACCAAACTTACATTGATCTGTGGGAAGGCATCAGTATATTACATTATATCCAATGTAGATATAGTATAAATGATACTGTTATTCAATGTACATTGATCTGTGGGAAGGTATCAGTATATTACATTGTATCCAATGTAGATATAATAATAATGATATTGTTATTAAATGTACATTGGTCTGTGGGAATAAATCAGTATATTACATTACATCTGATGTAGATATATTAATAATGATATTGTTATTAAATGTATATTACATATCAAATGGAGATATAGTAATAACGATACTGCCTTTATATGTACATTGATCGGTGGGAAGGGATCATTATATTACATTATATCTAATGTAGATACAGTAATAATGATATTGTTATTAAATGTACATTGGTCTGTGGGAATAGATCAGTATATTACATTACATCCAATGTACATATAGTATAAATGATACCGTTATTAAATGTATCTACAATAGATATAATGTAATATACTGAAACCTTCCCACAGATCAATGTACATATAATAACAGTATCGTTAATACTATATCTGCATTCGATCTGCTGCAGTATACTGATTCCTATCCACAGACCCATGTTCATATAATAACAGTTTGGTTATTACTATATCTACAATAGATATATTGTAATATACTGATACCTTCCCACAGATCAATGTACATACAATAACAGTATCGTTATTACTATATCTACATTAGATATGTAATATACATTTAATAACAATATCACTATTACTATATCTACATCAGATGAAATTTAATATACTGATTTAATCCCACAGACCAATGTACATTTAATAACAATATCATTATTACTATATCTACATCAGATGTAATTTAATATACTGATTTAATCCCACAGATCAATGTACATATAATAACAGTTTCGTTATTATTATATCTACATTAGATATAATGTAATATACTGATACCTTCCCACAGATCAATGTACATATAATAACAGTATCGTTATTACTATATCTACATTAGATATGTAATATACATTTAATAACAATATCATTATTACTATATCTACATCAGATGTAATTTAATATACTGATTTATTCCCACAGACCAATGTACATTAATAACAATATCATTATTACTATATCTACATTGGATACAATGTAATATACTGATACCTTCCCACAGATCAATGTACATATAATAACAGTATCGTTATTACTATATCTACATTAGATATGTAATATACATTTAATAACAATATCATTATTACTATATCTACATCAGATGAAATGTAATATACTGATTTATTCCCACAGACCAATGTACATTTAATAACAATATCATTATTACTGTATCTACATTAGATATAATGTAATATAATGATCCCTTCCCACCGATCAATGTACATATAATGGCAGTATCGTTATTACTATATCTCCATTTGATATGTAATATACATTTAATAACAATATCATTATTAATATATCTACATCAGATGTAATGTAATATACTGATTTATTCCCACAGACGAATGTACATTTAATAACAATATCATTATTACTATATCTACATTAGATATAATGTAATATAATGATCCCTTCCCACCGATCAATGTACATATAATGGCAATATCCTTATTACGATATCTGCATTAGTTCTGCTGCAATATACTGATTCCTTCCCACAGATCAATGTACATTGAGTAACAGTATTATTTATACTATATCTACATTGGATATAATGTAATATACCGATCCCTTCCCACAGATCAATGTAATTTTGGTAACAATATCATTATTACTATATCTACACTAGATATAATGTAATATACTGATTCCTTCCCACTGATCAATGTACATATAAAAACAGTTTCGTTATTACTATATCTACATTAGATACAATATAATATACTGATACCTTCCCACAGATCAATGTACATATAATAACAGTATCGTTATTACTATATCTACATTAGATATGTAATATACATTTAATAACAATATCATTATTAGTATATCTACATCAGATGAAATTTAATATACTGATTTAATCCCACAGACCAATGTACAGTTAATAACAATATCATTATTACTATATCTACATTGGATACAATGTAATATACTGATACCTTCCCACAGGTCAATGTACATATAATAACAGTATCGTTATTACTATATCTACATTAGATACAATATAATATACTGATACCTTCCCACAGATCAATGTACATATAATAACAGTATCGTTATTACTATATCTACATTAGATATGTAATATACATTTATTACTATATCTACATCAGATGAAATTTAATATACTGATTTAATCCCACAGACCAATGTACATTTCGTAACAATACCATGATTACTGTATCTACATTAGATATAATGTAATATACTGATCCCTACCCACAGATCAATGTACATATAATGACAGTGTGGTTATTACTATATCTACAATAGATATAATGTAATATACTGATATCTTCCCACAGATCAATGTACATACAATAACAGTATCGTTATTACTATATCTACATTAGATATGTAATATACATTTAATAACAATATCATTATTACTATATCTACATCAGATGAAATGTAATATACTGATTTAATCCCACAGACCAATGTACATTTAATAACAATATCATTATTACTGTATCTACATTAGATATAATCTAATATAATGATCCCTTCCCACCGATCAATGTACATATAATGGCAGTATCGTTATTACTATATCTCCATTTGATATGTAATATACATTTAATAACAATATCATTATTAATATATCTACATCAGATGTAATGTAATATACTGATTTATTCCCACAGACCAATGTACATTTAATAACAATATCATTATTACTGTATCTACATTAGATATAATCTAATATAATGATCCCTTCCCACCGATCAATGTACATATAATGGCAGTATCGTTATTACTATATCTCCATTTGATATGTAATATACATTTAATAACAATATCATTATTAATATATCTACATCAGATGTAATGTAATATACTGATTATTCCCACAGATCAATGTACATTTAATAACAATATCATTATTACTATATCTACATTGGATACAATGTAATATACTGATTTAATCCCACAGATCAATGTACATATAATAGCAGTTTCGTTATTACTATATCTACATTAGATATAATGTAATATACTGATACCTTCCCTCAGATCAATATACATATAATAACAGTATCGTTATTACTATATCTACATTAGATATGTAATATACATTAATAACAATATCATTATTACTATATCTACATCAGATGAAATTTAATATACTGATTTAATCCCACAGACCAATGTACATTCAATAACAATATCATTATTACTATATCTACATGGGATACAATGTAATATACTGATACCTCCCCACAGATCAATGTACATACAATAAGAGTATCGTTATTACTATATCTACATTAGATATGTAATATACATTTATTAACAATATCATTATTACTATATCTACATCAGATGAAATGTAATATACTGATTTAATCCCACAGACCAATGTACATTAATAACAATATCATTATTACTATATCTACATTAGATATAATGTAATATACTGATACCTTCCCACAGATCAATGTACATATAATAACAGTATCGTTATTACTATATCTACATTAGATATGTAATATACATTTAATAACAATATCATTATTACTATATCTACATCAGATGAAATGTAATATACTGATTTAATCCCACAGACCAATGTACATTTAATAACAATATCATTATTACTGTATCTACATTAGATATAATCTAATATAATGATCCCTTCCCACCGATCAATGTACATATAATGGCAGTATCGTTATTACTATATCTCCATTTGATATGTAATATACATTTAATAACAATATCATTATTAATATATCTACATCAGATGTAATGTAATATACTGATTTATTCCCACAGACCAATGTACATTTAATAACAATATCATTATTACTATATCTACATTGGATACAATGTAATATACTGATACCTTCCCACAGATCAATGTACATATAATACAGTATCGTTATTACTATATCTACATTAGATATGTAATATACATTTAATAACAATATCATTATTACTATATCTACATCAGATGAAATTTAATATACTGATTTAATCCCACAGACCAATGTACATTCAATAACAATATCATTATTACTATATCTACATGGGATACAATGTAATATACTGATACCTTCACACAGATCAATGTACATATAATAACAGTATCGTTATTACTATATCTACATTAGATATGTAATATACATTTAATAACAATATCATTATTAATATATCTACATCAGATGTAATGTAATATACTGATTTATTCCCACAGACCAATGTACATTTAATAACACTATCATTATTACTGTATCTACATTAGATATAATGTAATATAATGATCCCTTCCCATCGATCAATGTACATATAATGGCAGTATCGTTATTACTATATCTCCATTTGATATGTAATATACATTTAATAACAATATCATTATTAATATATCTACATCAGATGTAATGTAATATACTGATTTATTCCCACAGATCAATGTACATTTAATAACAATATCATTATTACTGTATCGACATTAGATATAATCTAATATAATGATCCCTTCCCACCGATCAATGTACATATAATGGCAGTATCGTTATTACTATATCTCCATTTGATATGTAATATACATTTAATAACGATATCATTATTAATATATCTACATCAGATGAAATTTAATATACTGATTTAATCCCAAGGACCAATGTACATTCAATAACAATATCATTATTACTATATCTACATGGGATACAATGTAATATACTGATACCTTCCCACAGATCAATGTACATATAATAACAGTATCGTTATTACTATATCTACATTAGATATGTAATATACATTTAATAACAATATCCTTATTACTATATCTGCATTAGATCTGCTGCAATATACTGATTCCTTCCCACAGATCAATGTACAGTGAGTAACAGTATCATTTATACTATATCTACATCAGATGTAATTTAATATACCGATTTAATCCCACAGATCAATGTACATATAATACCAGTTTCGTTATTACTATATCTACATTAGATATAATGTAATATACTGATACCTTCCCACAGAACAATGTACATATAATAACTGTATCGTTATTACTATATCTACATTAGATATGTAGATATACATTTAATAACAATATCATTATTACTATATCTACATCAGATGTAATTTAATATACTGATTTAATCCCACAGATCAATGTACATATAATAACAGTTTCGTTATTATTATATCTAGATTAGATATAACGTAATATACTGATACCTTCCCACAGATCAATGTACATATAATAACAGTATCGTTATTACTATATCTACATTAGATATGTAATATACATTTAATAACAATATCATTGTTACTATATCTACATCAGATGTAATTTAATATACTGATTTATTCCCACAGACCAATGTACATTTAATAACAATATCATTATTACTATATCTACATTGGATACAATGTAATATACTGATACCTTCCCACAGATCAATGTACATATAATATCAGTATCGTTATTACTATATCTACATTAGATATGTAATATACATTTAATAACAATATCATTATTACTATATCTACATCAGATGAAATTTAATATACTGATTTAATCCCACAGACCAATGTACATTCAATAACAATATCATTATTACTATATCTACATGGGATACAATGTAATATACTGATACCTTCACACAGATCAATGTACATATAATAACAGTATCGTTATTACTATATCTACATTAGATATAATGTAATATAATGATCCCTTCCCATCGATCAATGTACATATAATGGCAGTATCGTTATTACTATATCTCCATTTGATGTGTAATATACATTTAATAACAATATCATTATTAATATATCTACATCAGATGTAATGTAATATACTGATTTATTCCCACAGATCAATGTACATTAATAACAATATCATTATTACTATATCTACATTGGATACAATGTAATATACTAATACCTTCCCACAGATCAATGTACATATAATAACAGTATCGTTATTACTATATCTACATTAGATATAATGTAATATACTGATACCTTCCCACAGATCAATGTACATATAATAACAGTATCGTTATTACTATATCTACATTAGATATGTAATATACATTTAATAACAATATCATTATTACTATATCTACATCAGATGAAATTTAATATACTGATTTAATCCCACAGACCAATGTACATTCAATAACAATATCATTATTACTATATCTACATGGGATACAATGTAATATACTGATACCTCCCACAGATCAATGTACATATAATAACAGTATCGTTATTACTATATCTACATTAGATATGTAATATACATTTAATAACAATATAATTATTAATATATCTACATCAGATGTAATGTAATATACTGACTTATTCCCACAGACCAATGTACATTTAATAACACTATCATTATTACTGTATCTACATTAGATATAATGTAATATAATGATCCCTTCCCATCGATCAATGTACATATAATGGCAGTATCGTTATTACTATATCTCCATTTGATGTGTAATATACATTTAATAACAATATCATTATTAATATATCTACATCAGATGTAATGTAATATACTGATTTATTCCCACAGATCAATGTACATTTAATAACAATATCATTATTGTTATATCTACATTGGATACAATGTAATATACTGATACCTTCCCACAGATCAATGTACATATAATAGCAGTTTCGTTATTACTATATCTACAATAGATATAATGTAATATACTGATACCTTCCCACAGATCAATATACATATAATAACAGTATCGTTATTACTATATCTACATTAGATATGTAATATACATTTAATAACAATATCCTTATTGCTATATCTGCATTAGATCTGCTGCAATATACTGATTCCTTCCCACAGATCAATGTACAGTGAGTAACAGTATCATTTATACTGTATCTACATCAGATGTAATTTAATATACCGATTTAATCCCACAGATCAATGTATTTATAATAACAGTTTCGTTATTACTATATCTACATTAGATATAATGTAATATACAGATACCTTCCCACAGAACAATGTACATATAATAACTGTATCGTTATTACTATATCTACATTAGATATGTAGATATACATTTAATAACAATATCATTATTACTATATCTACATCAGATGTAATTTAATATACTGATTTAATCCCACAGATCAATGTACATATAATAACAGTTTCGTTATTATTATATCTAGATTAGATATGATGTAATATACTGATACCTTCCCACCGATCAATGTACATATAATGGCAATATCCTTATTACTATATTTGCATTAGATCTGCTGCAATATACTGATTCCTTCCTACAGATCAATGCACATTGAGTAACAGTATCATTTATACTATATCTACAATGGATATAATGTAATATACCGATCCCTTCCCACAGATCAATGTAATTTTGGTAACAATATCATTATTACTATATCTACATTAGATATAATGTAATATACTGATCCCTACCCACAGATCAATGTACATACAATAACAGTTTCGTTATTACTATATCTACAATAGATATAATGTAATATACTGATACTTTCCCACAGATCAATGTACATATAATAACAGTATCGTTATTACTATATCTACATTAGATATGTAATATACATTTAATAACAATATCATTATTACTATATCTACATCAGATGAAATGTAATACACTGATTTAATCCCACAGACCAATGTACACTTAATAACAATACTATTATTACTATATCTACATCAGATGTAATTTAATATACTGATTTAGTCCCACAGATCAATGTACATATAATAACAGTTTCGTTATTACTGTATCTGCATTAGATATAATGTAATGTACTGATACCTTCGCACAGATCAATATACATATAATAACAGTATCATTATTACTATATCTACATTAGATATGTAATATACATTTAATAACAATATCATTATTACTATATCTACATTAGATATGTAATATACATTTAATAACAATATCATTATTACTATATCTACATCAGATGAAATTTAATATACCGATTTAATCCCACAGACCAATCTACATTTAATAACAATATCATTATTACTATATCTACATCAGATGAAATGTAATATACTGATTTAATCCCACAGACCAATGTACATTTAACAACAATATCATTATTACTGTATCTACATTAGATATAATCTAATATAATGATCCCTTCCCACCGATCAATGTACATATAATGGCAGTATCGTTATTACTATATCTCCATTTGATATGTAATATACATTTAATAACAATATCATTATTAATATATCTACATCAGATGTAATGTAATATACTGATTTATTCCCACAGATCAATGTACATTTAATAACAATATCATTATTATTATATCTACATTGGATACAATGTAATATACTGATACCTTCCCACAGATCAATGTACATATAATAGCAGTTTCGTTATTACTATATCTACAATAGATATAATGTAATATACTGATACCTTCCTACAGATCAATATACATATGATAACAGTATCGTTATTACTATATCTACATTAGATATGTAATATACATTTAATAACAATATCCTTATTACTATATCTGCATTAGATCTGCTGCAATATACTGATTCCTTCCCACAGATCAATGTACATTGAGTAACAGTATCATTTATACTATATCTACATCAGATGTAATTTAATATACCGATTTAATCCCACAGATCAATGTACATATAATAACAGTTTCGTTATTATTATATCTACATTAGATATAATGTAATATACTGATACCTTCCCACAGATCAATGTACATATAATAACAGTATCGTTATTACTATATCTACATTAGATATGTAATATACATTTAATAACAATATCATTATTACTATATCTACATCCGATGAAATGTAATATACTGATTTAATCCCACAGACCAATGTACATTTAATAACAATATCATTATTACTGTATCTACATTAGATATAATGTAATATAATGATCCCTTCCCACCGATCAATGTACATATAATGGCAGTATCGTTATTACTATATCTCCATTTGATATGTAATGTACATTTAATAACAATATCATTATTAATATATCTACATCAGATGTAATGTAGTATACTGATTTATGCCCACAGACCAATGTACATTTAATAACAATATCATTATTACTATATCTACATTAGATATAATGTGATATAATGATCCCTTCCCACCGATCAATGTACATATAATGGCAATATCCTTATTACTATATCTGCATTAGATCTGCTGCAATATACTGATTCCTTCCCACAGATCAATGTACACTGAGTAACAGTATCATTTATACTATATCTACATTAGATATAATGTAATATACTGATCCCTTCCCACTGATCAATGTACATATAAAAACAGTTTCGTTATTACTATATCTACATTAGATACAATATAATATACTGATACCTTCCCACCGATCAATGTACATATAATAACAGTATCGTTATTACTATATCTACATTAGATATGTAATATACATTTAATAACAATATCATTATTAATATATCTGCATCAGGTGTAATGTAATATACTGATTTATTCCCACAGACCAATGTACATTAATAACAATATCATTATTAATATATCTACATCAGATGTAATGTAATATACTGATTTATTCCCACAGATCAATGTACATTTAATAACAATATCATTATTACTGTATCGACATTAGATATAATCTAATATAATGGTCCCTTCCCACCGATCAATGTACATATAATGGCAGTATCGTTATTACTATATCTCCATTTGATATGTAATATACATTTAATAACGATATCATTATTAATATATCTACATCCGATGAAATTTAATATACTGATTTAATCCCAAGGACCAATGTACATTTAATAACAATATCATTATTACTATATCTACATTGGATACAATGTAATATACTGATACCTTCCCACAGATCAATGTACATATAATAACAGTATCGTTATTACTATATCTACATTAGATATGTAATATACATTTAATAACAATATCCTTATTACTATATCTGCATTAGATCTGCTGCAATATACTGATTCCTTCCCACAGATCAACGTACAGTGAGTAACAGTATCATTTATACTATATCTACATCAGATGTAATTTAATATACCGATTTAATCCCACAGATCAATGTACATATAATACCAGTTTCGTTATTACTATATCTACATTAGATATAATGTAATATACTGATACCTTCCCACAGAACAATGTACATATAATAACTGTATCGTTATTACTATATCTACATTAGATATGTAGATATACATTTAATAACAATATCATTATTACTATATCTACATCAGATGTAATTTAATATACTGATTTAATCCCACAGATCAATGTACATATAATAACAGTTTCGTTATTATTATATCTAGATTAGATATGATGTAATATACTGATACCTTCCCACAGATCAATGTACATATAATAACAGTATCGTTATTACTATATCTACATTAGATATGTAATATACATTTAATAACAATATCATTGTTACTATATCTACATCAGATGTAATTTAATATACTGATTTATTCCCACAGACCAATGTACATTTAATAACAATATCATTATTACTATATCTACATTGGATACAATGTAATATACTGATACCTTCCCACAGATCAATGTACATATAATATCAGTATCGTTATTACTATATCTACATTAGATATGTAATATACATTTAATAACAATATCATTATTACTATATCTACATCAGATGAAATTTAATATACTGATTTAATCCCACAGACCAATGTACATTCAATAACAATATCATTATTACTATATCTACATGGGATACAATGTAATATACTGATACCTTCACACAGATCAATGTACATATCATACCAGGTTCGTTATTACTATATCTACATTAGATATAATGTAATATACTGATCCTTCCCACAACAATGTACATATAATAACAGTATCGTTATTACTATATCTACATTAGATACGTAATATACATTTAATAACAATATCATTGTTACTATATCTACATCAGATGAAGTTTAATATACTGATTTAATACCACAGATCAATGTACATATAATAACAGTTTCGTTATAACTATATCTACATTATATATAATGTAATATACTGATACTTCCCACAGATCAATGTACATATAATAACAGTATCGTTATTACTATATCTACATTAGATATGTAATATACATTTAATAACAATATCATTGTTACTATATCTACATCAGATGTAATTTAAGATACTGATTTATTCCCACAGACCAATGTACATTTAATAACAATATCACTTTTACTATATCTACATTGGATACAATGTAATATACTGATACCTTCCCACAGATCAATGTAATATAATAACAGTATCGTTATTACTATATCTACATTAGATA
>NW_025791231.1:0-42907 GCF_907164935.1 Osmia bicornis bicornis | reverse complement strand
GGCCGCTTTGGCCAGGGATTTGTCTAAAGAATTGTTAGAATTCTTTAACGACATATCAGCGTTTCAGGCGAAAGATCCGAAGCTTGCTCAAATCATACGAATGGTCAATGAGAACTCCGACAAAGTCCTCGAAAAATACCGCATCGCGAATGGAATTTTATTTCATAAAAATCGTACGCAAAAATGGAATTGCGTCGTTCCAAGTAATAAAGTATCGTTGTTGATTCGAGAGATACATGAAGTCTATGCCCATCCTGGCAGCGACAAGTGTATTAAATTAATCTCTGAAAGATTCTATTTTCCAAAATTAGCGAGAACCATCCGTAAATACATCTCCACGTGTGACCACTGTCAACGGGTAAAAATCCCTACACAGGCAATTCACGCGGATATGCAGACAATTATTCCACACGCTCCGTTAGAATTGGTTTCCCTTGATTTTTATGGACCCTTGCCGACCGCGAGAGGGGGGTATAAATATCTGGCGGTGTTTGAAGACGTATTCACAAAATATGTCAAATTATACCCGCTACGGCGAGCAACAGCGAATGCGACAATCAATCGGATAGTAAAAGAACTAATCCCGGAGTGCGGAAAGCCGCATCGTATAATAACGGATCATGGGACGCAATTCACATCAAAACGGTGGGGGGACGCGTTAAAAGAGTTAGAAATTCGACACACGCTATCGTCAATAAGGCACCCCCAAAGTAACCCCGTAGAAAGGGTGAACCGCGAGATAGGGCGCATGTTTCGAACGTTAATTAAAAACAAACATTCCACCTGGTTAAAATGGGTAAAAACGATCGAGACGTGTTGCAACGAATTGCACCACGACAGTACGGGATTCACTCCGTTTGAATTGATGAAGAAGAAGCCGCCCAATCGACCATGGGAAAAATGGTTCGCCACTGACCCCATACCAGATGACCAGGGGACTCACCACCATACCAAGCTACAACTCGCTCGTGGCAAGATGACAAAAAAAGCTGCGAAACGAATGGAACGCGCAAATCGCGGACGCGTCGCATATCCGTTCAAAGAAAATGACCTCGTACTTATCAAGGCAAACCCGGTATCCAATGCCGCGGATCGAGAGATCGCAAAATTCTTCCATCTGTTTGAAGGGCCCTATAAAATCACAAAAATCAAAGGACCGGCAACATATGAATTGCGTCACCCGGAAACGGGAGAGGTAAAGGGCACATTCCACGCATCAAATTTGCGACCATACCGGCATCCCTTCCAGGAGGCGGCAGCCACCTAAGATCGATCTGGAGGGGAGAATATCGATCTCGCCTGATGACTGCGCAGAAGATCAAGGATCGAACATCCTGAAGTGGGGAGAGGCCCCCCCTTATGTAATCACGAGTCAGCGCCATCGATTAGTCTCAATCCATCGATCATGGAAGCAACATCCACAGCGGAACATAGAAGTGTGTCACGAGGCACACAGGCGTATGCCCCATGGCTCATGCACAGTAAAGCCACGCAAACTGGCTGTGAATTAATTTACCGGCAAACAAAGGAGCCCCAGCTCCACACAATTCAATCAAGGCCGTGGACCAAAATTAAAATGGGCGCAGCACGGCGAGGCCGCCATACGCAGGCGACGGCCAGGATGGTGGACGGAAGGACCCAAACACCCCGGAAAGGCATCCCAGGAAAGGGTGCACCGCCACGGTCAGACCGCCGCAAACATCGCATGCGACGACGGAAAAAGCAAATGACCGAGTCAGCCGTCACCGCTCAAGCCGTCATGGTAGCGACCGTCATCACGGAAGCCGTAGAGGAATCCATTGTCACGACCGACCGGACAAGGCAGTCCACCCCCACAAAGGAAGCCGAAGTGGAAATAAGTGCAGAGGCTGATTGGGTCATCCCACCCATGCCGGATTCCGAGGCTCAGGACCCATACGACCTGGATCAGTTCGTGGATATGGGCACAACATCCGACCCGCAGGTCGACATACCAGCGCTCAACATGCGAGATCCACTGGATCTGCTAAAAATAACCGAGGCGATGATCGATGCAATGGAGGATGAAGACCAAGGACCCGGTTAAGTGAAGTGACAGTGACACAAAGCATGACCATACTCTTTCCTTTTGTGTTTGTGAGAGACAGAGAAATGTTACTTTTAATTTTAATTTTTCGATCACCTAGCTGCGTGAAGATACAGAACGCCGTATTTTTTTTTTGTTTGTGAAAAATCGAGACGGACCATTTTATTTCCCCTGCTTTTGTTTGAAACAAGTGATATATATATTTTTTCTTTCTGTTTTCGTTGATCTAGTTCTAAGTTGATATAAGTGTGTGAATGGATGCGCGGAAGAATTTGATAAAGTTCTTTTTATTTTTCTATCATACCGGCAGCACCAAAGAGAACATTTATATTTTTTTTCTTGCCAGATGACAGAATTATAGATAAATATATATATATATATATTTTTTTTTTCTCGAATATAATCATATTTTCATTTTTTTTAAATTTTCTTTTGGTATGCGTGTGTGAGTGAGTGTCGCGTTCATTAGTACCTACCAACGCTCTTGATCCGAGAGGGGGGTATATGTAACCGTACATTCGTACAGTCACATAGTATAAAACAAGTAGTATAGATTTTTCTTGGGAGATCGGAACTATAGCGATGGTATGTGCTATCCCTACTTCTTTTTCTAAGTGGAGCGCGTGCGCGGATCCCCTCCTTCGAACGCCGGATCGAAGGAGCTCAGTGTCGATCCATCGATCGCCACTCTGGTCCCAAACGACAAGCAGAACGGACGCTTTCACCTACGGCTCTCTTCCAAGAGACAACCGTCTAAAGATTGCGATCCAGCAAGTCGTGACTAGAGCCCGAGCTTGGACACCTCCCTTTCATTAAGTAGTGGCCTTCTATCTTGGGACTCAGCACCCTCGAAAGATCGCCCTACACAGGCATATCCAAGACGACGTTGACTCCTAGGGAAACCTAGTTGAGCCATCCCGTTTTGCTTGTGTTCTGGCAATTTTACATTGCAATTTGGAGGGCCGTGATCTCGCTCTTGGCAGTCTTAATTTCTTCCTTGAGTACACTTCGTACTCCAGGAAGAACGTTGACGGATTCCGGCAAATCCACGGTTATCGGATTCTCTTAAATACACGTATTTCAGTCTGCAAAGGAGTCGAGGGTCGGGACTTAGTGCGCGACTTTCTCATCCTTTGATTGTGACTGAAATCGTGAAGTCAGTGCCCCTGTCGATCTGAGGTTCGCAGGTGAAAACCTCGCTGAACCGGAAGTATCCTCGGAATCCACTGGCTCGCCATTCTGCGATTTAAGAGACGCGTAAAAGTTAATATTTCGCTGCACGGTTAATAAATTCAAACGTTCCTCTCTTGCCTACGCGCTCCACGATCACGCGACCTTCGTGCGTCGTGATTTCGGTATATGTTTCCGAAACAAATCGAGCGAACAATAACTCGTCCTTGGCGAAAGACGTTTGAATCGTAGACGACCAACGAAATTTTGTAACCGTTGTGTATATATTACTTTTCGCATTCCGAGCAGGGTCACGATTTTGCGTTCGGATACTTTGCGTTATTATTTTCATATATTTTCTCATATTTCTTAAAATGCGTTATTCAACCAGTCATTTTTCCGTATAAATGAAGACTGAGTTTTTTTGAGTCGCGTTAAAGTCGCTCGACTGGTTGAGATTTTTCTTTACGTTATATTTTCTTATATTACTTTATATTCTATTATAATTATTCCGTGAGATTTAAATGCGTTATTCAACCAGTCATTTTTCCGTATTAAAAGAAGACTGAGTTTTTGGGTCGCGTTAAAGTCGCTCGACTGGTTGAAATCTTTTCTTTTGCGTTACCATTTTTTTTTACACTTTCGATTCGTGTGAATCCGATCTGCGTGCTTATTGACGATCAATCTAGTCAAGTTCGTTGTCTATTATATTTACATAATCTGCGCGTCTATTGAACATCTATTAGATGAGAATTGCGTTCCGTTGATTGTTGAACGCGTAAACTGCCATAATATTTGCGGTGCTACTACCATTCTGTGATCGGCTATTTTGCCATACTTCAATCACCATCTTTCTGAATAAATCGATATTTTCTTTTTTACACCGCAAAACTACGTCTCGTTACTGACTTCACCGTTCCTTCTGCCTTCGCGAACGCGCAGCGAACGCGAACCACTCCTTGAGACGCGTAGGGGAAATCGTACGCTCGTACTACTCGCGGTATCTTCTCCTTCGCATAAGTAGCGAAAGACCTAAACGTTACATTTGGCGCCCAACTAAGGGGCAGAATACGGTGACCAGTAATTTAGTAAAATGCCAAAAGAGACGCGGGCGAACACGCGCAAGCAACAAGATGCGTCGCGGGACGAATCATTAGATTCGGACGACAGAACGGACCAAACAATTAGCTCTGCGCTATTCGGAGGCTCGCGAATTCAGAGATCACCGATTGTGACAGCTACATTACCCGATAAAACAAGGGATAATCCGCCGGCAACTGCTCCATCTAAAACAGGGGAAACGGGCGCGACATTAGATAGTATTTCCAACTTACTTATCGGCCTCACCGAAAAACAAGACAGGCAAGAGGCAAAATTAGCCCAATTAGAGAAAACCTTGTCTGAGCGGATTGATTCACAGACTAGACAACAAGGGGAAGAGTTATTCCAATCTTTAACTCAGATTCGAACAGAGGTCCGGGAAGACATCCTAGGTTTCCAAACCAGATTAGCAGAGTTGAACGTGGCGAGTCAACAAGCCACGAGCGCGAATAATACGCAATCGCGACGCATTCTTTCAACCGGTTCTCGTGTTGAATCTCGTTCCCCATCAGAAAGACCGTTTCGGGTGAAACCTCAACTTCCATCGTTTGAGGGCACCTCAAAAGAACGTCCTCCCAAATTTCTTCGGGAATTAGCACGTTTTGTTAGAATTTCACGCGTTCAGGAGGATGAAATGCGACTTATAATCGATCAAGCCCTCAAAGGAGTGGCAAGCGATTGGTGGGATTTAGTTTCGGGAGAGATTCGCACCTGGGATGATTTTGCGTGCGGATTCCTGTCCCAATTTTGGAGCACGACTGTGCAACGTAAAATACGAACTAACCTGGAAACGGGTTATTATCGGGATGACTCGGGAATAACGAGAGTCACGTATGCCATGCGTTTAATTGGGGATGCGAGGGACCTGACACCGCGTCGAAGCGACGATGAAATCGTCCAAGTATTGGCTCGACATTTCACCCAAGCAGTCCACGATTCGGTAACCGCGCAGAACATCACGACAGTCGATGCTTTTCTTACACTACTCGACCGATGGGACAACGGAGGAACAGTCAACCGATCGCGTGCCCAACCACACGAATGGCAACGATTTGACCGAGCAAGACCACCAATTGCTCAGCAAAATAATGCTCAGCAGAACATCGCTCCGAGAAATCCGATGTATGGAAACAGGGGATTTCCCCAACGCGACAACTCCGGACCCAGGGAAGGGCCACGAGACCAGCCAAGACAACCACCAATGGCTCAAGACACTCGACCAAGACGGGATCAGACACCAGTAAGGGTCAGAATTTCTGAGGTGACTCCCGAAATTCAACCGGAAGTCACCGAGCAACCCGATGAAATCTCGGAAGAATCGGGAAACGAACAATGAGCGTTCCTGTGAATGAACTGGACTCCTCCCCGACGAAAGTTCAAGGAACCTCCTCTAAAACAGAGAAGGGGAAAATCACCACATTGTTCCCAGATCTGCGTGAAGAACTAGCAGCAAGCGACCCCGGCGTGAAGAAAGACCATAAAATCGTCACTGGTCAAAGTCCTGAAGTGAAAATCTTCATTCAGGATATCCCAGTGAATGCACTCGTGGACACCGGTAGTATGGTTACGGTAATGTCGGAAGCATGGTTCGATCAACATCTGTTCCAGTTAAATAAATGTCCATCACTACCGATCAGCAGCAGCTTTGTCATAGGAGCAACAGGATCGAAATCGGCTCGCCTCAAGAAGCAGATCCTTGCCACGATCCGATTTAAAAACACCCAATTCCTTGTTCCCATGATTATTGTTCCAAATTTAATCCATGATGTCATCCTTGGAATCGACACATTAAGAGCTATAAAATCCAAAATTGACCTTGAAGAAGATCTGTTGAAGGTTATCATCAGAGAAAAAGAAGAGCAAATCACAATGGCTCCGTGTGATGAAGACGAAGCACCCAATCTTGACGTCAATCGACTAACAAGTCCGCAAACAATTGCTCAATCTGATGCGATATCAATCAGAGAAAGAATAAGGCAGAAAATCGCCTCTTGCAACATTCCAACAATGCAACAGGAACAATTGGTGGACGTGTTAGCAAAACACCCTGACATCTGGAGAGAGAATCCAGGCCGCGTTGGATGCTACCAACATGAATTAATCGTCAACGAGGATGTACCCTTTGTACAACGAACGTATCCAATTCCGATGAAATACCTTGAACACGCGGATGAAGAAATCAAGAAGATGCTCGAATATAACATCATTCAGCCTTCTAACAGTCCGTACATTAATCCGCTGGTTCCGGTTATTAAGAAAAACGGAAGCATCAGACTGTGTTTGGATGCGCGCATGCTGAATCGAACATTGCTGGGTGATCATGAAATGTCAGAGACAATCGACGCGATATTCCAACGTTTTCCAAAAATCGCGTATGTATCAAGTATTGACTTGATCAATAGTTTTTGGCAGGTTCCTCTCACCCCCAATTCGCGCAAATACACAGCCTTTTTATACCGCGGCCAATGTTACGAGTTCGTAGTCACTCCGTTTGGCTTGAAAACAAGTAGCGCGAGTCTCGTTCGTGCCCTAAGATTGGTATTGGTAGGAATGGAGTCGTTTATCATAAATTTTATCGATGATATCTTGTGTGTTTCATCCTCTTTTGACGAGCATGTCAAACATCTGGCAAGATTGTGTAAGCGTCTTCATGAACACAACCTCACTATCAACCTCGACAAATGTCAGTTTCTAGCTCGTGAAACCACGTTTCTTGGACACATATTATCCGCAGATGGAATCCGACAGGACCCACAAAAGCTCTCGTGCATTCGAGACTTTCCACCGCCTCGTAATGTTAAACAGCTTCGTGGTTTTCTGGGATTGATAAATTTTTATAGCAAATTTGCTGAACACCACGCGGAAATAATTACACCCCTATTAGGACTATTAAAGAAAGGCGCTCGATGGGAATGGTCACAAAAAATGGAAGAAGCTTTTCAACAAGCTAAAGAGGTATTTTGCGAAACAGTAGTTCTTCAATTTCCCGATCCAAAACGCGATTATTACTTATCGACAGATGCTAGTTTCTCTGCTCTGGGAGCTGTTTTGGCTCAGAAAGATGACCAGGGCAATCTTAGACCGATCTCATTCGCTAGTAGGACTTTAAAAGGTGCTGAATTAGCGTATTTTACAACAGAGAAAGAATTACTCGCGATTGTTTGGGCATTAAATAAATTTAAGACCTATTTATACGGGGCACACATCATCTTGACTACCGATCATCATGCTCTGACTTTTTTGATGAGCAGTCGTTTCCTAAACCAACGTCTCACGCGATGGATTCTATCGATACAAGACTATTCTATGGAAGTCCAACATTGTCCTGGAAAGGACAATATCCCGGCCGATTGTATGAGCAGATTAGATCAATCAGCTCCGGATACAGAATCACGCCACGAAAAACGAATTCCGATTTTGGCCGCTTTGGCCAGGGATTTGTCTAAAGAATTGTTAGAATTCTTTAACAACATACCAGCGTTTCAGGCGAAAGATCCGAAGCTTGCTCAAATCATACGAATGGTCAATGAAAACTCCGACAAAGTCCTCGAAAAATACCGCATCGCGAATGGAATTTTATTTCATAAAAATCGTACGCAAAAATGGAACTGCGTCGTTCCAAGTAATAAAATATCGTTGTTGATTCGAGAGATACATGAAGTCTATGCTCATCCTGGCAGCGACAAGTGTATCAAATTAATCTCTGAAAGATTCTATTTTCCAAAATTAGCGAGAACCATCCGTAAATACATCTCCACGTGTGACCACTGTCAACGGGTAAAAATCCCTACACAGGCAATTCACGCGGATATGCAGACAATTATTCCACACGCTCCGTTAGAATTGGTTTCCCTTGATTTTTATGGACCCTTGCCGACCGCGAGAGGGGGGTATAAATATCTGGCGGTGTTTGAAGACGTATTCACAAAATATGTCAAATTATACCCGCTACGGCGAGCAACAGCGAATGCGACAATCAATCGGATAGTAAAAGAACTAATCCCGGAGTGCGGAAAGCCGCATCGTATAATAACGGATCATGGGACGCAATTCACATCAAAACGGTGGGGGGACGCGTTAAAAGAGTTAGAAATTCGACACACGCTATCGTCAATAAGGCACCCCCAAAGTAACCCCGTAGAAAGGGTGAACCGCGAGATAGGGCGCATGTTTCGAACGTTAATTAAAAACAAACATTCCACCTGGTTAAAATGGGTAAAAACGATCGAGACGTGTTGCAACGAATTGCACCACGACAGTACGGGATTCACTCCGTTTGAATTGATGAAGAAGAAGCCGCCCAATCGACCATGGGAAAAATGGTTCGCCACTGACCCCATACCAGATGACCAGGGGACTCACCACCATACCAAGCTACAACTCGCTCGTGGCAAGATGACAAAAAAAGCTGCGAAACGAATGGAACGCGCAAATCGCGGACGCGTCGCATATCCGTTCAAAGAAAATGACCTCGTACTTATCAAGGCAAACCCGGTATCCAATGCCGCGGATCGAGAGATCGCAAAATTCTTCCATCTGTTTGAAGGGCCCTATAAAATCACAAAAATCAAAGGACCGGCAACATATGAATTGCGTCACCCGGAAACGGGAGAGGTAAAGGGCACATTCCACGCATCAAATTTGCGACCATACCGGCATCCCTTCCAGGAGGCGGCAGCCACCTAAGATCGATCTGGAGGGGAGAATATCGATCTCGCCTGATGACTGCGCAGAAGATCAAGGATCGAACATCCTGAAGTGGGGAGAGGCCCCCCCTTATGTAATCACGAGTCAGCGCCATCGATTAGTCTCAATCCATCGATCATGGAAGCAACATCCACAGCGGAACATAGAAGTGTGTCACGAGGCACACAGGCGTATGCCCCATGGCTCATGCACAGTAAAGCCACGCAAACTGGCTGTGAATTAATTTACCGGCAAACAAAGGAGCCCCAGCTCCACACAATTCAATCAAGGCCGTGGACCAAAATTAAAATGGGCGCAGCACGGCGAGGCCGCCATACGCAGGCGACGGCCAGGATGGTGGACGGAAGGACCCAAACACCCCGGAAAGGCATCCCAGGAAAGGGTGCACCGCCACGGTCAGACCGTCGCAAACATCGCATGCGACGACGGAAAAAAGCAAATGACCGAGTCAGCCGTCACCGCTCAAGCCGTCATGGTAGCGACCGTCATCACGGAAGCCGTAGAGGAATCCATTGTCACGACCGACCGGACAAGGCAGTCCACCCCCACAAAGGAAGCCGAAGTGGAAATAAGTGCAGAGGCTGATTGGGTCATCCCACCCATGCCGGATTCCGAGGCTCAGGACCCATACGACCTGGATCAGTTCGTGGATATGGGCACAACATCCGACCCGCAGGTCGACATACCAGCGCTCAACATGCGAGATCCACTGGATCTGCTAAAAATAACCGAGGCGATGATCGATGCAATGGAGGATGAAGACCAAGGACCCGGTTAAGTGAAGTGACAGTGACACAAAGCATGACCATACTCTTTCCTTTTGTGTTTGTGAGAGACAGAGAAATGTTACTTTTAATTTTAATTTTTCGATCACCTAGCTGCGTGAAGATACAGAACGCCGTATTTTTTTTTGTTTGTGAAAAATCGAGACGGACCATTTTATTTCCCCTGCTTTTGTTTGAAACAAGTGATATATATATTTTTTCTTTCTGTTTTCGTTGATCTAGTTCTAAGTTGATATAAGTGTGTGAATGGATGCGCGGAAGAATTTGATAAAGTTCTTTTTATTTTTCTATCATACCGGCAGCACCAAAGAGAACATTTATATTTTTTTTTCTTGCCAGATGACAGAATTATAGATAAATATATATATATATATTTTTTTTTTTTTCGAATATAATCATATTTTCATTTTTTTTTTTTTTTTTAATTTTCTTTTGGTATGCGTGTGTGAGTGAGTGTCGCGTTCATTAGTACCTACCAACGCTCTTGATCCGAGAGGGGGGTATATGTAACCGTACATTCGTACAGTCACATAGTATAAAACAAGTAGTATAGATTTTTCTTGGGAGATCGGAACTATAGCGATGGTATGTGCTATCCCTACTTCTTTTTCTAAGTGGAGCGCGTGCGCGGATCCCCTCCTTCGAACGCCGGATCGAAGGAGCTCAGTGTCGATCCATCGATCGACACTCTGGTCCCAAACGACAAGCAGAACGGACGCTTTCACCTACGGCTCTCTTCCAAGAGACAACCGTCTAAAGATTGCGATCCAGCAAGTCGTGACTAGAGCCCGAGCTTGGACACCTCCCTTTCATTAAGTAGTGGCCTTCTATCTTGGGACTCAGCACCCTCGAAAGATCGCCCTACACAGGCATATCCAAGACGACGTTGACTCCTAGGGAAACCTAGTTGAGCCATCCCGTTTTGCTTGTGTTCTGGCAATTTTACATTGCAATTTGGAGGGCCGTGATCTCGCTCTTGGCAGTCTTAATTTCTTCCTTGAGTACACTTCGTACTCCAGGAAGAACGTTGACGGATTCCGGCAAATCCACGGTTATCGGATTCTCTTAAATACACGTATTTCAGTCTGCAAAGGAGTCGAGGGTCGGGACTTAGTGCGCGACTTTCTCATCCTTTGATTGTGACTGAAATCGTGAAGTCAGTGCCCCTGTCGATCTGAGGTTCGCAGGTGAAAACCTCGCTGAACCGGAAGTATCCTCGGAATCCACTGGCTCGCCATTCTGCGATTTAAGAGACGCGTAAAAGTTAATATTTCGCTGCACGGTTAATAAATTCAAACGTTCCTCTCTTGCCTACGCGCTCCACGATCACGCGACCTTCGTGCGTCGTGATTTCGGTATATGTTTCCGAAACAAATCGAGCGAACAATAACTCGTCCTTGGCGAAAGACGTTTGAATCGTAGACGACCAACGAAATTTTGTAACCGTTGTGTATATATTACTTTTCGCATTCCGAGCAGGGTCACGATTTTGCGTTCGGATACTTTGCGTTATTCTTTTCATATATTTTCTCATATTTCTTAAAATGCGTTATTCAACCAGTCATTTTTCCGTATAAATGAAGACTGAGTTTTTTTGAGTCGCGTTAAAGTCGCTCGACTGGTTGAGATTTTTCTTTACGTTATATTTTCTTATATTACTTTATATTCTATTATAATTATTCCGTGAGATTTAAATGCGTTATTCAACCAGTCATTTTTCCGTATTAAAAGAAGACTGAGTTTTTGGGTCGCGTTAAAGTCGCTCGACTGGTTGAAATCTTTTCTTTTGCGTTACCATTTTTTTTTATTACACTTTCGATTCGTGTGAATCCGATCTGCGTGCTTATTGACGATCAATCTAGTCAAGTTCGTTGTATATTATATTTACATAATCTGCGCGTCTATTGAACATCTATTAGATGAGAATTGCGTTCCGTTGATTGTTGAACGCGTAAACTGCCATAATATTTGCGGTGCTACTACCATTCTGTGATCGGCTATTTTGCCATACTTCAATCACCATCTTTCTGAATAAATCGATATTTTCTTTTTTACACCGCAAAACTACGTCTCGTTACTGACTTCACCGTTCCTTCTGCCTTCGCGAACGCGCAGCGAACGCGAACCACTCCTTGAGACGCGTAGGGGAAATCGTACGCTCGTACTACTCGCGGTATCTTCTCCTTCGCATAAGTAGCGAAAGACCTAAACGTTACAACATATAATAGCAGTATCGTTATTACTATATCTACAATAGATATAATGTAATATACTGATACCTTCCCACAGAACAATGTACATATAATAACAGTATCGTTATTACTATATCTACATTAGATATGTAATATGCATTTAATAACAATATCATTATTACTATATCTACATCAGACGAAATGTAATACACTGATTTAATCCCACAGACCAATGTACATTTAATAACAATACCATTATTACTATGTCTACATCAGATGTAATTTAATATACTGATTTAATCCCACAGATCAATGTACATATAATAACAGTTTCGTCATTACTATATCTATTAAATGTACATTGGTCTGTGGGAAGGTATCAGTATATTGCAGGAGATCTAATTCTGATATAGTAATAACGATACTGCCATTATATGTACATTCATCGGTGGGAAGGGATCATTATATTACATTATATCTAATGTAGATATAGTAATAATGATATTGTTACCAAAATTACATTGATCTGTGGGAAGGCATCAGTATATTACATTATATCCAATGTAGATAGAGTATAAATGATACGGTTATTCAATGTACATTGATCTGTGCGAAGGAGTCAGTATATTGCAGTAGATCTAATGTAGATATAGTAATAACGATACTGTTATTAAGTGTTTATTTCGTATCTAATGTAGATATAGTAATGACGATAATGTTACAATCTGTGCATTGATCTGTGGGAAGTGATCAGTATTTTACATTATATCTAACGAAGATATAGTATTAGTGATATTGTCATTAAATGTACATTGTTCTGTGGGAATAAGTCATTATATTAAATTTCATCTGATGTAGATATAGTAATAATGATATTGTTACCAAAATCACATTGATCTGTGGGATGGGATCAGTATATTTCATTGTAACCAATGTAGATATAGTATAAATGGTACTGATATTCAACGTACATTGATCTGTGGGAAGGAATCAGTATATTGCAGTAGATCTAATGTATACATAGTAATAACGATACTGCCATTATATGTAAATTGATCGGTGGGAAGGGATCATTATATTACATTATATCTAATGTAGATATAGTAATAATGATATTGTTATTAAATGTACACTGGTCTGTGGGAAGGTATCAATATATTACATTATATCTAATGTAGATATAGTAATAACGGTATTGTTATTAAATGTAGATTGGTCTGTGGGATTAAATCAGTATATTAAATTTCATCTGATGTAGATATAGTAATAACGATATTGTTATTAAATCTATATTACATATCTAATGTAGATATAGTAATAACGATACTGCTATTATATGTACATTTATCCGTTGGAAGGTATCAGTATATTATATTGTATCTAATGTAGATATAGTAATAACGAAACTGTTATCATATGTAAATTGATCTGTGGGAAGGGATCAGTATATTACATTATATCTAATGTAGATATAGTAATAATGATATTGATATGAAAATTACATTGATCTGTGGGGAGGAATCAGTATACTTCATTATAACCAATGTAGATATAGTATAAATGGTACTGTTTTTCAATGTACATTGATCTGTGGGAAGGAATCACTATATTGCAGTAGATCTAATGTAGATATAGTAATAACGATACTGTTATTAAGTGTTTATTACATATCCAATGTAGATATAGTAATGACGATAATGTTACAATCTGTGCATTGGTCTGTGGAAAGCGATCAGTATATTACATTATATCTAAAGAAGATATAGTAATAATGATATTGTTATTAAATGTACATTGGTCTGTGTGATTAAATCAGTATATTAAATTTCACCTGATGTAGATATAGTAATAATGGTATTGTTATTAAATGTACATTGGTCTGTGGGAATAAATCAGTATATTAAATTTTATCTGATGTAGATATAGTAATAATGATATTGTTATTAAATGTATATTACATATCTAATGTAGATATTAGTATAAACGGTACTGTTATTATATGTACATTGATCTGTGGGGAAGTATCAGTATATTACATTATATCTATTGTAGATATAGTAATAACGAAACTGTTATTATATGTACATTGATCTGTGGGAAGGTATCAGTATATTACATTATATCTATTGTAGATATAGTAATAATCATATTGTTACCAAATTACATTGATCTGTGGGGAGGGATCAGTATATTACATTATATCTAATGAAAATATAGTAATAGTGATATTGTTATTAATGTACATTGGTCTGTGGGAATAAATCAGTATATTAAATTACATCTGATGTAGATATAGTAATAATGATATTGTTATTCAATGTACATGGTCTGTGGGATTAAATCAGTATATGAAATTACATCTGATGTAGATATAGTAATAATGGTATTGTTATTAATGTACATTGGTCTGTGGGATTAAATCAGTATATTAAATTTCATCTGATGTAGATATAGTAATAATGATATGTTATTAAATGCATATTACATATCTAATGTAGATATAGTAATAACGATACTGTTATTATATGTACATTGATCTGTGGGAAGGTATCAGTATATTACGTTATATCTATTGTGGACATAGTAATAACGAAACTGTTATTATATGTACATTGATCTGTGGGAAGGGATCAGTATATTACATTATCACTAATGTAGATATAGTAATAACGATATTGTTACCAAAATTACATTGATCTGAGGGAAGGGATCAGTATATTACATTATATCCAATGTAGATAGAGTATAAATGATACTGTTATTCAATGTACATTGATCTGTGGGAAGGAATCAGTATATTGCAGTAGATCTAATGTAGACATAGTAATAACGATACTGCCATTATATGTAAATTGATCGGTGGGAAGGGATCATTATATACATTATATCTAATGTAGATATAGTAATAATGATATTGTTATTAAATGTACACTGGTCTGTGGGAAGGTATCAATATATTACATTATATCTAATGTAGATATAGTAATAACGAAACTGTTATTATATGTACATTGATCTGTGGGAAGGGATCAGTATATTACATTATATCTAATGTAGATATAGTAATAATGATATTGATATCAAAATTACATTGATCTGTGGGAAGGAATCAGTATACTTCATTATAACCAATGTAGATATAGTATAAATGGTACTGTTATTCAATGTACCTTGATCTGTGGGAAGGAATCACTATATTGCAGTAGATCTAATGTAGATATAGTAATAACGATACTGTTATTAAGTGTTTATTACATATCCAATGTAGATATAGTAATGACGATAGTGTTACAATCTGTGCATTGACCTGTGGGAAGTGATCAGTATATTACATTATATCTAAAGAAGATATAGTAATAATGATATTGTTATTAAATGTACATTGGTCTGTGTGATTAAATCAGTATATTAAATTTCACCTGATGTAGATATAGTAATAATGGTATTGTCATTAAATGTACATTGGTCTGTGGGATTAAATCAGTATATTAAATTTCATCTGATGTAGATATAGTAATAATGATATTGTTATTAAATGTATATTACATATCTAATGTAGATATAGTAATAACGATACTGCCATTATATGTGAATTGATCGGTGGGAAGGGATAAGTATATTACATTATATCTAATGTAGATATAGTAATAACGATATTGTTACCAAAATTACATTCATCTGTGGGAAGGCATCAGTATATTACATTATATCCAATGTAGATAGAGTAATAATGATATTGTTATTAAATGCATATTACATATCTAATGTAGATATAGTAATAACGATACTGTTATTATATGTACATCGATCTGTGGGAAGATATCAGAATATTACATCATATCTATTGTGGACATAGTAATAACGAAACTGTTATTCAATGTGCATTGATCTGTGGGAAGGAATCAGTATATTGCAGTAGATCTAATGTAGATATAGTAATAACGATACTGTTATTAAGTGTTTATTACATATCTAATGTACATATAGTAATGACGATAATATTACAATCTGTGCATTGATCTGTGGGAAGTGATCAGTATATTACATTATATCTAAAGAAGATGTAGTAATAATGATATTGTTAGTAAATGTACATTGGTCTGTGGGATTAAGTCAGTATATTACATTACATCTGATGTAGATATAGTAATAACGATACTGTTATTAAATGTACATTGGTCTGTGGGATTAAATCAGTATATTAAATTTTATCTGATGTAGATATAGTAATAATGATATTGTTATTAAATATATATTACATATCTAATGTAGATATAGTAACAACGGTACTGTTATTATATGTACATTGATCTGTGCGAAGGTATCAGTATATTACATTATATCTATTGTAGATATAGTAATAACGAAACTGTTATTATATGTACATTGATCTGTGGGAAGGTATCAGTATATTACATTATATCTATTGTAGATATAGTAATAATCATATTGTTACCATAATTACATTGATCTGTGGGAAGGGATCAGTATATTACATTATATCCAATGTAGATATAGTATAAATGATACTGGTATTCAATGTACATTGATCAGTGGGAAGGAATCAGGATATTGCAGTAGATCTAATGTAGATACAGTAATAACGATACTGTTATTAAGTGTTTATTACGTATCTAATGTGGATATAGTAATGACGATAATGATACAATCTGTGCATTGATCTGTTGGAAATGATCAGTATATTACATTATATCTAATGAACATATAGTAATAGTGATATTGTTATTAAATGTACATTGGTCTGTGGGAATAAATCAGTATATTACATTACATCTGATGTAGATATAGTAATAATGATATTGTTATTCAATGTATATTACATATCTAATGTAGATATAGTAATACCGATACTGTTATTATATGTACATTTATCCGTTGGAAGGTATCAGTATATTATATTGTATCTAATGTAGATATAGTAATAATGATATTGATATCAAAATTACATTGATCTGTGGGGAGGAATCAGTATACTTCATTATAACCAATGTAGATATAGTATAAATGGTACTGTTTTTCAATGTACATTGATCTGTGGGAAGGAATCACTATATTGCAGTAGATCTAATGTAGATATAGTAATAACGATACTGTTATTAAGTGTTTATTACATATCCAATGTAGATATAGTAATGACGATAATGTTACAATCTGTGCATTGGTCTGTGGAAAGTGATCAGTATATTACATTATATCTAAAGAAGATATAGTAATAATGATATTGTTATTAAATGTACATTGGTCTGTGTGATTAAATCAGTATATTAAATTTCACCTGATGTAGATATAGTAATAATGGTATTGTTATTAAATGTACATTGGTCTGTGGGAATAAATCAGTATATTAAATTTCATCTGATGTAGATATAGTAATAATGATATTGTTATTAAATGCATATTACATATCTAATGTAGATATAGTAATAACGATACTGTTATTATATGTACTTTGATCTGTGGGAAGGTATCAGTATATTACATTATATTATTGTGGACATAGTAATAACGAAACTGTTATTATATGTACATTGATCTGTGGGAAGGTATCAGTATATTACATTATATCTAATGTTGATATAGTAATAATGATATTGGTATTAAATGTACATTGGACTATGGGATTAAATCAGTATACTAAATTTCATCTGATGTAGATATTGTAATATGATATTGTTATTAAATGTATATTACGTATCTAATGTAGATATAGTAATAACGAAACTGTTATTATATGTACATTGATCGGTGGGAAGGGATAAGTATATTATATTATATCTAATGTAGATATAGTAATAACGATATTGTTACCAAAATTACATTGATCTGTGGGAAGGCATCAGTATATTACATTATATCCAATGTAGATAGAGTATAAATGATACGGTTATTCAATGTACATTGATCTGTGGGAAGGAATCAGTATATTGCAGTAGATCTAATGTAGATATAGTAATAACGATACTGTTATTAAGTGTTTATTTCGTATCTAATGTAGATATAGTAATGACGATAATGTTACAATCTGTGCATTGATCTGTGGGAAGTGATCAGTATTTTACATTATATCTAACGAAGATATAGTAATAGTGATATTGTCATTAAATGTACATTGGTCTGTGGGAATAAGTCATTATATTAAATTTCATCCGATGTAGATATAGTAATAATGGTATTGTTATTAAATGTACATTGGTCTGTGGGATTAAATCAGTATATTAGATTTCATCTGATGTAGATATAGTAATAATGATATTGTTATTAAATGCATATTACATATCTAATGTAGATATAGTAATAACGATACTGTTATTATATGTACTTTGATCTGTGGGAAGGTATCAGTATATTACATTATATCTATTGTGGACATAGTAATAACGAAACTGTTATTATATGTACATTGATCTGTGGGAAGGTATCAGTATATTACATTATCACTAATGTAGATATAGTAATAACGATATTGTTACCAAAATTACATTGATCTGAGGGAAGGGATCAGTATATTACATTATATCCAATGTAGATATAGTATAAATGATACTGTTATTCAATGTACATTGATCTCTGGGAAGGAATCAGTATATTGCAGTAGATCTAATGTAGATATAGTAATAACGGTACTGTTATTAAGGGTTTATTACATATCTAATGCAGATATAATAATGACGATAATGTTACAATCTGTGCATTGATCTGTGGGAAGTGATCAGTATATTACATTATATCTAAAGAACATATAGTAATAATGATATTGTTAGTAAATGTACATTGGTCTGTGGGATTAAATCAGTATATTACATTACATCTGATGTAGATATAGTAATAATGATATTGTTATTCAATGTACATTGGTCTGTGGGATTAAATCAGTATATTAAATTTCATCTGATGTAGATATAGTAAAAAATGTATATTACATATCTAATGTAGATATAGTAATAACGAAACTGTTATTATATGTACATTGATCTGGGGGTAGGGATCAGTATATTACATTATATCTAATGTAGATATAGTAATAATGATATTGTTACCAAAAGTACATTGATCTGTGCGAAGGCATCAGTATATTACATTATATCCAATGTAGATATAGTATAAATGATACTGTTATGCACTGTACATTGATCTGTGGGAAGGAATCAGTATATTGCAGGAGATCTAATGCAGATATAGTAATAACGATACTGCCATTATATGTACATTGATCTGTGGGAAGGTATCACTATATTACATTATATCTAATGTAGATATAGTAATAACGAAACTGTTATTATATGTACATTGATCTGTGGGATTAAATCAGTATATTAAATTACATCTGATGTAGATATAGTAATAATGATATTGTTATTAAATGTATATTACATATCTAATGTAGATATAGTAATAACGAAACTGTTATTGTATGTACATTGATCTGTGGGAATAAACCAGTATATTACATTACATCTGATGTAGATATAGTAATAATGACATTGTTATTCAATGTACATTGGTCTGTAGGATTAAATCAGTATATTAAATTTCATCTGATGTAGATATAGTAATAATGATATTGTTATTAAATGTATATTACAATTCTAATGTAGATATAGTAATAACGATATTGTTACCAAAATTACAATGATCTGTGGGAAGGCATCAGTATATTACATTATATCCATTGTAGATACAGTATAAATGATACTGTTATTCAATGTACATTGATCGGTGGGAAGGTATCATTATATTACATTATATCTAATGTAGATATAGTAATAATGATATTGTTATTCAATGCACATTGGTCTGTGGGATTAAATCAGTATATTACATAACATCTGATGTAGATATACTAATAATGATATTGTTATTAAATGTATATTACATATCTAATGCAGATATAGTAATAACGATACTGTTATTATATGTACATTGATCTGCGGGAAGGTATCAGTATATTACATTACATCTGATGTAGATATAGTAACAATGATATTGTTATTCAATGCACATTGGTCTGTGGGATTAAATCAGTATATTAAGATACATCTGATGTAGGTATACTAATAATGATATTGTTATTAAATATACATTGGTCTGTGTGATTAAATCAGTATATTACATTACATCTGATGTAGATATAGTAATAATGATATTGATATTAAATGTATATTACATATCTAATGTAGATATAGTAATAACGATACTGTTATTATATGTACATTGATCTGTGGGAAGCTTTCAGTATATTACATTCTATCTAATGTAGATATAGTAATAACGAAACTGTTATTATATGTACATTGATCTGTGGGAAGGGATCAGTATATTGCATTACATCTGATGTAGATATAGTAATAATGGTATTGCTATTAAATGTACATTGGTCTGTGGGATTAAATCAGTATATTACATTTCATCTGATGTAGATATAGTAATAATGATATTGTTATTAAATGTATATTACATATCTAATGTAGATATAGTCATAACGATACTGTTATTATATGTAAATGTTAATATATGTAAATGTGGGAAGATATCAGTGTAATACATTATATCTAATGTAGATATAGTAATAACGATACTGTTATTATATGTACATTGATCTGTGGGAAGGGACAGTATATTACATTATATCTAATGTAGATATAGTAATAATGATATTGTTACCAAAGTACATTGATCTGTGCGAAGGCATCAGTATATTACATTATATCCAATGTAGATATAGTATAAATGATACTGTTATGCACTGTACATTGATCTGTGGGAAGGAATCAGTATATTGCAGGAGATCTAATGCAGATATAGTAATAACGATACTGCCATTATATGTACATTGATCAGTGGGAAGGTTTCAGTATATTACATTATATCTAATGTAGATATAGTAATAACGAAACTGTTATTATATGTACATGATCTGTGGGATTAAATCAGTATATTAAATTACATCTGATGTAGATATAGTAATAATGATACTGTTATTCAATGTACATTGGTCTGTAGGATTAAATCAGTATATTAAATTTCATCTGATGTAGATATAGTAATAATGATGTTGTTATTCAATGTACATTGATCTGTGGGAAGGGATCATTATATTACATTATATCTAATGTAGGTATAGCAATAACGAAACTGTTATTATATGTACATTGATCTGTGGGATTAAATCAGTATATTAAATTACATCTGATGTAGATATAGTAATAATGGTATTGTTATTAAATGTACATTGTTCTGTGGGATTAAATCAGTATATTAAATTTCGTCTGATGTAGATATCGTAATAGTGATATTGTTATCAAATGTATATTACATATCTAATGTAGATATAGTAATAACGAAACTGTTATTATATGTACATTGATCTGTAGGAAGGGATAAGTATATTACATTATGTCTATTTTATATATAGTAATAACGAAACTGTTATTATATGTACATTGATCTGGGGGTAGGGATCAGTATATTACATTATATCTAATGTAGATATAGTAATAATGATATTGTTACCAAAAGTACATTGATCTGTGCGAAGGCATCAGTATATTACATTATATCCAATGTAGATATAGTATAAATGATACTGTTATGCACTGTACATTGATCTGTGGGAAGGAATCAGTATATTGCAGGAGATCTAATGCAGATATAGTAATAACGATACTGCCATTATATGTACATTGATCTGTGGGAAGGTATCACTATATTACATTATATCTAATGTAGATATAGTAAGAACGAAACTGTTATTATATGTACATTGATCTGTGGGATTAAATCAGTATATTAAATTACATCTGATGTAGATATAGTAATAATGATATTGTTATTAAATGTACATTACATATCTAATGTAGATATAGTAATAACGAAACTGTTATTGTATGTACATTGATCTGTGGGAATAAACCAGTATATTACATTACATCTGATGTAGATATAGTAATAATGACATTGTTATTCAATGTACATTGGTCTGTAGGATTAAATCAGTATATTAAATTTCATCTGATGTAGATATAGTAATAATGATATTGTTATTTAATGTATATTACATATCTAATGTAGATATAGTAATAACGAAACTGTTATTATATGTACACTGATCGGTGGGAAGGGATAAGTATATTACATTATATCTAGTGTAGATATAGTAATAACGATATTGTTACCAAAATTACAATGATCTGTGGGAAGCCATCAGTATATTACAGTATATCCATTGTAGATACAGTATAAATGATACTGTTATTCAATGTACATTGATCGGTGGGAAGGTATCATTATATTACATTATATCTAATGTAGATATAGTAATAATGATATTGTTATTCATGTACCTAATGTAGATATAGTAATAACGAAACTGTTATTGTATTTACATTGATCTGTGGGATTAAATCAGTATTTTAAATTACATCTGATGTAGATATAGTAATAATGGTATTGTTATTTAATGTACATTGGACTGTGGGATTATATCAGTATATTAAACTTCATCTGATGTAGATATGGTAATAATGATATTGTTATTAAATGTATATTACATATCTAATGTAGATATAGTAATAACGATACTGTTATTATATGTACATTGATCTGTGGGAAGGTATCAGTATATTACATTATATCTAATGTAGATATAGTAATAAGGAAACTGCCATTATATGTAAATTGATCAGTGGGAAGGGATCATTATATTACATTATATCTAATGTAGATATAGTAATAATGATATAGTTATTAAATGTATATTACATATCTAATGTAGATATAGTAATAACGATACTGTTATTATATGTACATTGATCTGTGGGAAGGTATCAGTATATTACATTATATCTAATGTAGATATAGTAATAACGAAACTGCCATTATATGTACATTGATCGGTGGGAAGGGACAATCATATTACATTATATCTAATGTAGATATAGTAATAATGATATTGTTATTCAATGTACATTGATCTGTGGGAAGGGATCATTATATTACATTATATCTAATGTAGATATAGCAATAACGAAACTGTTGTTATATGTACATTGATCTGTGGGATTAAATCAGTATATTAAATTACATCTGATGTAGATATAGTAATAATGGTATTGTTATTAAATGTACATTGGTCTGTGGGAAGGTATCAGTATATTACATTATATCTAATGTAGATATAGTAATAATGATATTGTTATTCAATGTACATTGATCTGTGGGAAGGGATCATTATATTACATTATATCTAATGTAGATATAGTAATAACGAAACTGTTATTATATGTACATTGATCTGTGGGAAGGTATCAGTATATTACATTATATCTAATGCAGATATAGTAATAATGATACTGTTACCAAAAGTACATTGATCTGTGCGAAGGCATCAGTATATTACATTATATCCAATGTAGATATAGTATAAATGATACTGTTATTCAATGTACATTGATCTGTGGGAAGGAATCAGTATATTGCAGGAGATCTAATGCAGATATAGTAATAACGAAACTGTTATTATATGTACATTGATCTGTGGGATTAAATCAGTATATTAAATTACATCTGATGTAGATATAGTAATAATGGTATTGTTATTAAATGTACATTGGTCTGTGGGATTAAATCAGTATATTACATTTCATCTGATGTAGATATAGTAATAATGATGTTGTTATTAAATGTATATTACATATCTAATGTAGATATAGTAATAACGATACTGTTATTATATGTACATTGATCTGTGGGAAGGAATCATTATATTACATTATATCTAATGTAGATATAGTAATAATGACATTGTTAATAAATGTATATTACATATCTAATGTAGATATAGTAATAACGATACTGTTATTACATGTACATTGATCTGTGGGGAGGTATCACTATATTACATTATACCTAATGTAGATATAGTAATAACGAAACTGTTATTATATGTACATTGATCTGTGGGATTAAATCAGTATATTAAATTACATCTGATGTAGATATAGTAATGATGGTATTGTTATTAAATGTACATTGGTCTGTGGGATTAAATCCGTATATTAAATTTCATCTGATGTACATATAGTAATAATGATATTGTTATTAAATGTATATTACATATCTAAAGTAGATATAGTAATAACGATACTGTTATTGTATGTACATTGATCTGTGGGATTAAATCAGTATATTACATTACATCTGATGTAGATATAGTAATAATGATATTGTTATTAAATGTATATTACATACCTAATGTAGATATAGTAATAACGATACTGCCATTATATGTACATTGATCTGTGAGAAGGGATTAGTATATTACACCATATCTAATGTACATATAGTGTAAATGATACTGTTATTCAATGTACATTGATCTGTGGGAAGGAATCAGTATATTGCAGTAGATCTAATGTAGATACAGTAATAACCATACCGTTATTAAGTGTTTATTACATATCCAATGTAGATATAGTAATGAAGATAATGTTACAATCTGTGCATTGATCTGTGGGAATAAATCAGTATATTAAATTTCATCTGATGTAGATATAGTAATAATGATATTGTTATTAAATGTACATTCGTCTGTGGGATTAAATCAGTATATTACATTACATCTGGTGTAGATATAGTAATAATGATATTGTTATTAAATGTATATTACATATCTAATATAGATATAGTAATAACGAAACTGTTATTATATGTAAATTGATCTGTGGGATTAAATCAGTATATTGAATTACATCAGATGTAGATATAGTAATAATGGTATTGTTATTAAATGTACATTGTTCTGTGGGATTAAATCCGTATATTAAATTTCATGTGATGTACATATAGTAATAATGATATTGTTATTAAATGTATATTACATATCTAATGTAGATATAGTAACAACGAAACTGTTATTATATGTAAATTGATCTGTGATATTAAATCAGTATATTAAATTACATCTGATGTAGATATAGTAATAATGGTATTGTTATTAAATGTACATTGGTCTGTGGGATTAAATCCGTATATTAAATTTGATCTGATGTACATATAGTAATAATGATATTGTTATTAAATGTATATTACATATCTAATGTAGATATAGTAATAACGAAACTGTTATTGTATGTACATTGATCTGTGGGAATAAATCAGTATATTAAATTGCATCTGATGTAGATATAGTAATAATGGTATTGTTATTAAATGTACATTGTTCTGTGGGATTAAATCCGTATATTAAATTTCATCTGATGTACATATAGTAATAATGATATTGTTATTAAATGTATATTACATATCTAAAGTAGATATAGTAATAACGATACTGTTATTGTATGTACATTGATCTGTGGGATTAAATCAGTATATTACATTACATCTGATGTAGATATAGTACTAACGAAACTGTTATTATATGTACATTGATTTGTGGAAAGTATCAGTATATTACATTATATCTATTGTAGATATAGTAATAACGAAACTGTTATTATATGTACATTGATCTGTGGGAAGGTATCAGTATATTACATTATATAAATTGTAGATATAGTAAAAACGAAACTGTTATTATATGTACATTGGTCTGTGGGTAGAGATCAGTATATTACATTATATCAAATGTAGATATAGTAATAATGATATTTTTACCAATGTACATTTAATAACAATACCATTATTAATATATCTACATCAGATGTAATTTAATATACTGATTTAATCCCACAGACCAATGTACATTGTATAACAATACCATTATTACAATATCTACATTAGATATAATGTAATATACTGATACCTTCCCACAGAGCAATGTACATATAATAACAGTATCGTTATTACTATATCTACATTATATATATAATATACATCTAATAACAATATCATTATTACTATATCTTCATTAGATATAATGTAATATACTGATCACTTCCCACAGATCAATGCACCGATTATAACATTATCGTCATTACTATATCTACATTAGATACGTAATAAACACTTAATGACAGTATCGTTATTACTATATCTACATTAGATCTACTGCAATATACTGATTCCATCCCACAGATCAATGTACATTGAATAACAGTATCATATATACTATATCTACATTGGATATAATGTAATATACTGATCCCTTCCCACAGATCAATGTAATTTTGGTAACAATATCATTATTACTATATCTACATTAGATATAATGTAATATACTGATCCCTTCACACAGATCAATGCACATATAATAACAATACCATTATTACTATATCTACATTAGATATAATGTAATATACTGACACCTTCCCACAGATCAATGTACATATAATAACGGTATCGTTATTACTATATCTACATTAGAGATGTAATATACATTTAATAACAATATCATTATTACTATATCTACATCAGATGAAATTTAATATACTGATTTAATCCCACAGACCAATGTACACTTAATAACAATACCATTATTACTGTATCTACATCAGATGTAATTTAAAATACTGATTTAATCCCACAGACCAATGTTATTTTGGTAACAATATCATTATTACTATATCTACATTAGATATAATGTAATATACTTATCCCTTCCCACAGATCAATGTACATATAGTAACAGTTTCGTTATTACTATATCTACATTAGATATAATGTAATATACTGATACCTTCCCACAGATCAATGTACATATAATAACAGTATCGTTATTACTATATCTACATCAGATGTAATGTAATATACTGATTTATTCCCACAGACCAATGTACATTTAATAACAATATCATTATTACTATATCTACATTAGATATAATGTAATATACTGATCCCTTCCCACAGATCAATGTACATATAATAACAGTTTCGTTATTACTATGTCTACAATAGATATAATGTAATATACTGACACCTTCCCACAGATCAATGTACATATAATAACGGTATCGTTATTACTATATCTACATTAGAGATGTAATATACATTTAATAACAATATCATTATTACTATATCTACATCAGATGAAATTTAATATACTGATTTAATCCCACAGACCAATGTACATTTAATAACCATACCATCATTACTGTATCTACATCAGATGTAATTTAAAATACTGATTTAATCCCACAGACCAATGTTATTTTGGTAACAATATCATTATGACTATATCTACATTAGATATAATGTAATATACTTATCCCTTCCCACAGATCAATGTACATATAATAACAGTTTCGTTATTACTATATCTACATTAGATATAATGTAATATACTGATACCTTCCCACAGATCAATGTACATATAATAACAGTATCGTTATTACTATATCTACATTCTATGTATAATATACATCTAATAACAATATCATTATTACTATATCTACATCAGATGAAATTTATTATACTGATTTAATCCCACAGACCAATGTACATTTAATAACAATATCATTATTACTATATCTACATTAGATATAACGTAATATAATGATCCCTTCCCACCGATCAATGTACATATAATGGCAGTATCGTTATTACTATATCTACATTAGATATGTAATAAACACTTAATAACAGGATCGTTATTACTATACCTACATTAGATCTACTGCAATATACTGATTCCTTCCCACAGATCAATGTACATTGAATAACAGTATCATTTATACTATATCTACATTGGTTATAATGAAATATACTGATCCCTTCCCACAGATCAATGTAAATATAATAACAGTTTCGTTATTACTATATCTACATTAGATATGTAATATACATTTAATAACAATATCATTATTACTATATCTACATCGGATGTAATGTAATATACTGATTTAATCCCACAGACTAATGTACATTTAATAACAATACCATTATTACTATATCTACATCAGATGTAATTTAATACACGGATTTAATCCCACAGACCAATGTACATTTAATAACAATATCACTATTACTATATCTACTACAGATGAAATTTAATATACTGATTTAATCCCACAGAACAATGTACATTGAATAACAATATCATTATTACTATATCTACATCAGATGTAATGTAATATACTGATTTATTCCCACAGATCAATGTACATACAATAACAGTTTCGTTATTACTATATCTAAATTAGATATGTAATATACATTTAATAACAATATCATTATTACTATATGTACATCAGATGAAATTTAATATACGGATTTAATCCCACAGACCAATGTACATTTAATAACAATACCATTATTACTATATCTACATCAGATGTAATTTAATATACTGATTTAATCCCACAGATCAATTTACATATAATAACAGTTTCGTTATTACTATATCTACATTAGATATGTAATATACATTTAATAACAATATCATTATTACTATATCTACACCAGATGAAGTTTAATATACTGATTTAATCCCACAGACCAATGAACATTTAATAACAATACGATTATTACTATATCTACATCAGATGTGATTTAATATACTGATTTAATCCCACAGATCAATGTACATATAATAACAGTTTCGTTATTACTATATCTACATTAGATATAATGTAATATACTGATATTCCCCTGGAGACGGGGGGTTCAGAATACGTCTCCAGCCGCCTTGGCTTGTCGTAAAAGGCGACTAAAAAAGGAACCGCGCGCGAAGCCCCTTCAGGTAGAGAACGACGTGCCCGTCGTACACGAACGCGGCTCGTTCGCGACCCTTTGGATATCGGCCAATGGCTGATCTATTGACCCAGTTCTGGCCACTACCTGCGAGCGGGTGACGCAATCCGTGCATCGCCCGTTCGCACGCGACTCCCACCCACTCAACGAGACGTTAAAACTTCACAACTGCCACGCCGGTTCTAAAATTCAAACTTTGAAAACCAAATTAATTCACGCTTTATTGTCCGAATACCTACTTCTCCCTTTGATAGAATTTTGGAAACAACCCGCACCAACTTTACTTCGCGAAAACCATTTTTTAATTACCTTTAGTACTAATTTCCATTTAATCATCATGACAATTTCAGAGTCAGTTACGATACATATCAATTCTCATTTATAATTTCAACGAGGTTTTCAACCACAAATCATCAATTCTAGCCTCCTGATAACTTCCAGATTCTGATAATTTTGAGCTTTATTATACTTCCCAAATCTCAAATTACATTTTATTAATCTAATTAAAATTTTAATTTCGCACGCGCGATTCCCAAGCGGCGACCTTGAATCCCGGATTGTGCTCGCGTCTCGGCACTCCTCCGGTTGTTGAATCCGCGGCTTCTTCTTTGATCCTCTGCGCTCGCTCCTCGCAGCATCCCGGGCATGAACGGTCCCTCTCGCCGTGCCCGTTGACAGTGGATCGAGACCGGCCGGCCTGATCCTTCTCCTCGCCGGCCGACTCTTAGCGAACCACGACCCTACCCGTTCTTCTCCACAGATTCTCCGACTGCGTACGTACTATACGTAGCATCCCGCTTACGGTACCCTTACATACGTGTAGTATAGAATTGAATTTCCCCTGGAGACGGGGGGTTCAGAATACGTCTCCAGCCGCCTTGGCTTGTCGTAAAAGGCGACTAAAAAAGGAACCGCGCGCGAAGCCCCTTCAGGTAGAGAACGACGTGCCCGTCGTACACGAACGCGGCTCGTTCGCGACCCTTTGGATATCGGCCAATGGCTGATCTATTGACCCAGTTCTGGCCACTACCTGCGAGCGGGTGACGCAATCCGTGCATCGCCCGTTCGCACGCGACTCCCACCCACACAACGAGACGTTAAAACTCCACAACTGCCACGCCGGTTCTAAAATTTAATTTTGAAAACCAAATTAATTCACGCTTTATTGTCCGAATACCTACTTCTCCCTTTTATAGAATTTTGGAAGCAACCCGCACCAACTTTACTTCGCGAAAACCATTTTTTAATTACCTTTAGTACTAATTTCCATTTAATCATCATGACAATTTCAGAGTTAGTTACGATACATATCAATTCTCACTTATAATTTCAACGAGGTTTTCAACCACAAATCATCAATTCTAGCCTCCTGATAACTTCCAGATTCTGATAATTTTGAGCTTTATTATACTTCCCAAATCTCAAATTACATTTTATTAATCTAATTAAAATTTTAATTTTTCGCACGCGCGATTCCCAAGCGGCGACCTTGAATCCCGGATTGTGCTCGCGTCTCGGCACTCCTCCGGTTGTTGAATCCGCGGCTTCTTCTTTGATCCTCTGCGCTCGCTCCTCGCAGCATCCCGGGCATGAACGGTCCCTCTCGCCGTGCCCGTTGACAGTGGATCGAGACCGGCCGGCCTGATCCTTCTCCTCGCCGGCCGACTCTTAGCGAACCACGACCCTACCCGTTCTTCTCCACAGATTCTCCGACTGCGTACGTACTATACGTAGCATCCCGCTTACGGTACCCTTACATACGTGTAGTATAGAATTGAATTACGTGTAGTATAGAATTGAATCGGTACCCTTACATACGCGTAGCATAGAATCAAACGAATAGAAGTTGAATGAATGAATGAATGCTTGCGACAAACGACACGAGCCTACCGAGTGCTACCGCGTGCTCTCGCATGAGCATCCCCTCGCTCGAAAAGTTTTCGCGTCCTCTTCCACGCCCGGAATTCGCTCATCGAGAGATTTAGCTCACCCAAATGCGTGTTGCGATCAAAGGTGTCCAAGCGATCCGGGCACCCCCCATTCGCGGGCTCTCACGAGCACTCCCCCGTCAACGCGTTACGCTTCACATCCCCTCCTTCATCTGGAACTCGCCCGTCGGGTGGTCCAGCTCACTCTCACGAGTGCTGCTGTCACTGGCGTCCAGGCGACCCGGAACCCTCGCGCTTCGACATTCCTCCGATCACGCGGTACCTTACGCTTCCATTCCTGAAATCGGATTTCGCCCATTAAGAGGACAGCTCACTTAACCCGGTGCTGCTGCCTCTGATGTCCAGGCGATCCGGCGTTACCTGCCGCGAGCTCACACGAGCTTCCCACGGAGACGAATCACCCTACGCGTTTATCCTTAACCTGGAACTCGTCCATCGACCCAAAATTGTGTTTTGGCCGCAGATGTCCAGGCGATCCAGGTCGGTTCGGTACGCGTTTTGAAGGGCATCGTTGCGTGCGAGCAGTGCCCTTTCGCGAGTCCACCTATGCTTGGTATTTGCCCATTAAGAGACTTAGCTTGCCCAAATGTGCGTAGCGGTCGCTGGTGTCCAGGCAACCCAAGCCTTCCTTTCGCTCGCTCTCATGCGTGCATTTCCTAGTGCGCGTAACCAATTCCCGACCTGAATTCCGCTCATCGAGAGGCTTAGCTCACCCAAATGTGTGGTGCGGTCGCTGGTGACCAGGCGGCTCAGGTTCTCCTTGTCTCGCAATTTCGCGAGTTCTCCTGCGTTGTCGTGACCTCTTCCAGGCTGAGATTCGCCCATTGAGAGGCTTAGCTCGCCCAAATGTGCGTTGCGGCCTCTGATGACCAAGCGACTCAGCTATCCCACCCATTTCCTGCGTAGCAAAAACACGGTTAGGGAAACAACTCTTCAAGGAAAATTTCACACTGTCGGCGGTGTGTACGCACAGCGGCTGCAGGGTGCCCACCTAATGCATTCTGTACCTTCTGTGGCTAAATGAAATCACCGTCGGCCAAAACGAGCCTGCGCCATGAGCGGAGGTGCGATGGGGTTTATCCGCGACGTTCTTGGGCGACTGAACGCCTTTAGGTCGTCCGAGGGGGTCGATGGGTAAGCAACATCGTGGCTACACAGTATGCTCTCCATCAAGCCCCTTTGGGGTTGCCGGAGGTGTCTGTGGCTGATACGGAGCAAGTTTTTAGTGGGTATTAGGGTACTGTAACGATCCAACTCAGGGAAACCTGTGTTGGTATGTACCTTCGAGTCCTACACTGCCCGAGACCCCTCCTAACCCGACGGGTCCCTCGCGTACGCAAATGTATTTTCTTGCTGTCAAACTAAAAAAAAAAAAAAAAAAATATACTGATTCCTTCCCACAGATCGATGTACATTGAATAACAGTATCATTTATACTATATGTACATTGGATATAATGTAATATACTGATCCCTTCTCACAGATCAATGTACATATAATAACAGTTTCGTTATTACTATATCTACATTAGATATGTAATATACATTTAATAACAATATCATTATTACTATATCTGCATCAGATGTAATGTAATATACTGATTTAATCCCACAGACCAGTGTACATTTAATAACGAAATCATTATTACTATATCTACATTAGATATAATGTAATATAATGATCCCTTCCCACCGATCAATTTACATATAATGGCAGTATCGTTATTACTATATCTACATTAGATATGTAATATACATTTAATAACAATATCATTATTACTATATCTACATCAGATGTAATGTAATATACTGATTTAATCCCACAGACCAATGTACATTTAATAACCATATCATTATTACTATATCTACATGAGATGAAATTTAATATACTGATTTAATCCCACAGACCAATGCACATTTAATAACAATACCATTATTGCTATATTTACATTAGATCTACTGCAATATACTGATTCCTTCCCACAGATCAATGTACATTGAATAACAGTATCATTTGTACTATATCTACATTGGTTATAATGAAATATACTGATTCCTTCCCACAGATCAATGTAATTTTGATACCAATATCGTTATTACTATATCTACATTAGATATAATGTAATATACTTATCCCTTCCCACCGACCAATGTACATATAATATCAGTTTCGTTATAACTATATCTACATTAGATATGTAATATACATTTAATAACAATATCATTATTACTATATCTACATCAGATGAAATTTAATATACTGATTTAATCCCATAGTCCAATGTACATTTAATAACAATATCATTATTACTATATCTACATTAGATATAATGTAATATAATGATCCCTTCCCACCGATTAATTTAAATATAATGGCAGTATCGTTATCACTATATCTACAATAGATATGTAATATACATTTAATAACAATATCATTATTACTATATCTACATTGGATATAATGCAATATTCTGATCACTTCCCACAGATCAATGCACAGATTGTATCATTATCGTCATTACTATATCTACATTGGATATGTAACAAACACTTAATAACGGTATCGTTATTACTGTATCTACATTAGATCTACTGCAATATACTGATTCCATCCCACAGATCAATGTACATTGAATAACAGTATCATTTATACTATATCTACATTGGATATGGTGTAATATACAGATGCCTTTCCACAGATCAATGTAATTTTGGTACAGTATCGTTATTACCATATCTACAATAGATATAATGTAATATACTGATACCTTCCCACAGATCAATATACATAGAATAACAGTATCGTTATTACCATATCTACATTAGATATGATATATACATTTAATAACGATATCATTATTACTATATCTACATCAGATGAAATTTAATATACTGATTTAATCCCACAGACCAATGTACATTTAATAACAATATCATTATTACTATATCTGCATCACATGAAATTTAATATACTGATTTAATCCCACAGACCAATGTACATTTAATAAAAATACCATTATTACTTTATCTACATCAGAAGTAATTTAATATACTGATTTAATCCCACAGATTAAAGTACATATAATAACAGTTTCGTTATTACTATATCTACATTAGGTATAATGTAATATACTGATTCCTTCCCACAGATCAATGTACATATAATAACAGTATCGTTATTACTATATCTACATTAGATATGTAATATACATTTAATAACAATATCATTATTACTATATCTACATCAGATGAAATGTAATATACTGATTTAATCCCACAGACCAATGTACATTTAATAACAATATCATTATTACTATATCTACATTCGATATAATGTAATAGAATGATCCCTTCCCACCGATCAATGTACATATAATGGCAGTATCGTTATTACCATATCTACAATAGATATAATGTAATATACTGATACCTTCCCACAGATCAATATACATAGAATAACAGTATCGTTATTACCATATCTACATTAGATATGATATATACATTTAATAACAATATCATTATTACTATATCTACATCAGATGAAATTTAATATACTGATTTAATCCCACAGACCAATGTACATTTAATAACAATATCATTATTACTATATCTGCATCAGATGAAATTTAATATACTGATTTAATCCCACAGACCGGTGCACATTTAATAACAATATCATTATTACTATATCTACATTAGATATAATGTAATATAATGGTCACATCCCACCGATCAATGTACATATAATGGCAGTATCGTTATTTCTATATCTACATTTGATATTTAATATACATTTAATGACAATATCATTATTAATATATCTACATCAGATATACTGTAATATACTGATTTATTCACACAGACCAACGTACATTTAATAACAATATCATACTATATCTACATTGGATACAATGTAATATACTGATACCTTCCCACAGATCAATGTACATACAATAACAGTATCGTTATTACTATATCCACATTAGATATGTAATATACATTTAATAGCAATATCATTATTACTATATCTGCATTAGATCTGCTGCAATATACTGATTCCTTCCCGCAGATCAATGTACATTGAATAACAGTATCATTTATACTATATCTACATTGGATACAATGTAATATGCTGATACCTTCCCACAGATCAATGTACATATAATGGTAGTATCCTTATTACTATATCTACATTAGATATGTAATATACATTTAATAACAATATCATTATTAATATATCTACATCAGATGAAATGTAATATACTGATTTAATCCCACAGACCAATGTACATTTAATAACAATATCATCATTACTATATCTACATTAGATATAATGTTATATAATGATCCCTTCCCACCGATCAATGTACAAATAATGGCAGTATCGTCATTACTATATCTCCATTTGATATGTAATATACATTTAATAACAATATCATTATTAATATATCTACATCAGATGTACTGTAATATACTGATTTATTCCCACAGACCAATGTACATTTAATAACAATATCATTATTACTATATCTACATTGGATACAATGTAATATACTAATACCTTCCCACAGATCAATGTACATATAATAACAGTTTCGTAGTTACTATATCTACAATAGATATAATGTAATATACTGATACCTTCCCGCAGATCAATATACATATAATAACAGTATCGTTATTACTATATCTACATTAGATATAATGTAATATACTAATACCTTCCCACAGATCAATGTACATATAATAACAGTTTCGTAGTTACTATATCTACAATAGATATAATGTAATATACTGATACCTTCCCGCAGATCAATATACATATAATAACAGTATCGTTATTACTATATCTACATTAGATATAATGTAATATACTGATTCCTTCCCACAGATCAATGTACAGTGTGTAAAAAAATTAATGGTCACGGCTCCAGGGGGTGAATCTACACCCTAGGATCGGTGGACATTTGTAAAAAAAACCTGCCGCAAAATTGTTTATAACATTGAAAATTGTTGTTAAATTTTTTTTTTACACCAACACATTCTGCACACTGAGAGGAGAAAAAGTTTGAGAGGAACTATATGTCGCAAACGAACCGTTTCATCAGGAAAAGTTATTAAATAATTCATAGCGATTTTATTGTGTAGTGTTGCACGTATAGGCGAGGGCCTACCACTACCCTGCCACTTGAGCGTATCTACCCCAACGCTGGGGCCTGGCACAGCTGTGCCCGTACCCCTACCCTAAACTGACACCATACGACGTTTAAAGGGACAGTAGACCTAGTAAGGTGCATTGACCTACTTGTGTAGGCTTCGGTCAAGTGACTTTTCTTATCTTTCACCGTTGGGGCAATACCATTTTAGAATGGAATACCATTTTACCGATGGAAACCACGAGAAGGTGGTGGGTATTCTTCCATCAAGATGGAATGGGATATAATTTGATTAGGTTAAAGGATAACTATTTGGTTATATTGATGAGCGTCTAATTATATCAATCATTTATAAATTATGTAAATTATGGAATGCCCCCGTTTAAAGTAGAATATATCAATACGGCATGATTTCTGTCGGCTGCATCGATGGTACGAAGCACTTAATGCACAGTTATAAATGTGTAATTATTATTTCTTCTATGACGCTTCATAATGTGCGAGTATTTATTATGGATTATTGACAAATTTATTAATACCACCATTCTACACTCACAATTAATATTATTATTACTACAATGCTACTACTATTACTGTTACGATACATAATTAAAAAATGAAGAAAACATATAAATTACTATATTATGGTAGCAATCATGATAATAATGAAAACATTATAGACTTAAGAATAAAGTAGATGCTTCAATTGAAACTGAAAGGAGAATGACTGTCGCTTGGAAATATTCTCGTTACTGTTGTCAAAACGATTTTAAGGCTTTTCAAGAACTCCATGAAGATAGTGTTGGTTTTCTACATAGAGGAAAAATGCGCTGCAATTAATGCAATTAATTATAAAGAATGCAGGGAGTGATTCGATAGGTCATTGAAACCAAGAGTCTGACGTAGAACAAAATTTACAATATTCGTATCCTGTGGTGCTTTCCCACCAAAAATTCGGGATTGACGCTAACCAGTTACAAACTTCACGTATCCTTTTTTCAGGGATACTCCGCGTAAGGATAGGAATTGACAATAGAAAAAATAACCTAATGTCTTCGCTTACTTAAATCCAGATGTTAAAACGTGCGTTCCTCTTCTTTATTGTCGACGCCTACCCTTGCAAAGAATGTCTCTAGGAAAAAGACACGCAAAATTTGTAACTGGTTACTGTCATCTCTGAATTTCTGATGGGAAAGCACCACAGGATACGAACATCGTAAACTTTGTTCTACTCCAAACTGTCGGTTTCAATGGTCTTCCAAAACACATTTTTAACTTTCTCTAACCAACTACAACGCATTTGACTTCTTTGTGGAAAACTAACACTAATTTCATTGGGGTTTGGAAAGCCATTGCAAGAACTCTAGAACGTCAGAATCGCTTTGACATCGACAGAGTGAACATTTCGCAACGAGTACGATTTCCTTCGAGTTTTACTCAAAGTATTTACTTTGCATGAACTTTTGTTTATTTCGTTTATTATTATTATTATAACAATAGTGTAGTTACTTGTGTTTTTCTGTATTTTATTATTATTTATCGTAGTAGTAATAGTGTTAATATTAAGTGTAGAGTACTAGTGTGGCATAGTGTGTTAATAGTATTATTTAGTGTTATTTAGTGTTATTTAGTGTTATTAATTTTAATAATTAGTAATAAACACCCGTGCATTATGGAGCGTCGTGGCCAAAACAATAATCATTCATTTGTGAATGTGCGTCAAATGCTCCGTGCCATCGATGCAGCTAATAGGGACTATACCCTAGCTCGGGATATATACCGCGAATGGCTAGAAAATAGTGGAAGATCAATGCGAATGAGATCCGTTCCTGATAGACGGCAGTTCCAAAGACTGGACCACCGTTTTAGTGAAGCCTCACTATCAGACGCCGGCAACAACCACCGCCATGCTGGTCGACCACGGACGCATTGGAGGACGGAAGAGCAAGTGATTGCACTTGCAAGAACTTATCCGTTCATGGGACTCCGTGGCATTGCACGACGCGTGAATATTTCACATATGACGGTACGTCGTGTAATCCGTGAAGAAGGCTTGAGACCATATCGTATCCAGAAGGTCCAAGCGTTAAGGGAATCGGATTATCAACAGAGGATAAACTTTTGTCAGTGGATGTTGAGGAAAGTGGAGAATAACGAGGATTTTTTTAAAAACATTATATTTACGGATGAAAGTAGTTTCTCCAACACCAACATCCAAAATCGGCATAACACCAGGATCTGGGCAGAAAGAAATCCGCATGTTATGCAACAGCATTTTAATCAAGGCCGGTTTTCAGTAAATGTGTGGGCTGGCATAATCGGTGATAATATAATCGGTCCTGTTTATCTACCGGCGCCATTAACTAGCCAACGATATTGCCAATTTTTGCGATCGCAATTGATCACAGAATTAAGAAGGCTCATTCCCCAACAAAGAAGAAGAAGGATTTATTTTATGCACGATGGCGCGCCACCACATTTTAGCAGACCAGTACGCGAACATTTGTCGCAAATGTTTGGATCGCGATGGATTGGGAGAACACCTGCTCCACATTTGTGGCCTCCACGCTCCCCCGATTTAAATCCACTGGATTTTTTTCTGTGGGGCGCAGTGAAGCAAATTGTGTATAAATCGGGCACTGAAATAAGGACTGTGGCGGATTTAAAAGGACGTATTAATTATGCCTTTGAAAAAATTCAAAACAAAGCAGACATTTTTTATAAAGTGCGTAGAAACTTAAAATACAGATTAGAAAACTGTGTAAACAGTGGTGGTGGACACATTGAAGCTGGTGACCAAGCAAGACTGTTACGGAGCATTGGTGAGTACGGCAGTGTCTTGTGGGAGAGGCAAAGACAGAGATAATTGGTAAGTAAATATATTATTATTGCATGAAATCCTAGGGTACTAGATTCTTAGTATTGATATATTCTACTTTAAACAGGGGCATTCCATAATTTATATAATTTATAAATAATTGATATAATTAGACGCTCATGAATATAACCAAATAGTTATCCTTTAACCTAATCTAATCATATCCCACCCCATCCTGATGGAAGAATACTCACCACCTTCTCGTGGTTTCCATCGAACAATGACAACTTGAATGTATATAACAATAAGTATCATTGACAAAGAGTGAGTTTTCAATAGTTGTTAGACCTCACAGCGGTCCCATACCCTATTAACAATAGCAGGTATAGCCACTTGGCCGCTACTAGCACCGCGCAACTCGGCCGGTCGAGCCAGCGTGTCCTGACGCAGCGTTAAGTTTAATTAATTTTCCTATGGCCAATTTTAAAGTGTTCGTATTTTTGAAAACAGGTCCGTAAAAGGGACAAATAGGACTATATCCTCAATTTTTTTCAGATTTTTAAATATTTGCCCGCTATTCTAAAATGGTATTGCCTCAACGGTGAAAGATAAGAAAAGTCACTTGACCGAAACCTATACAAGTAGGTCAATGCACCTTACTAGGTCTACTGTCCCTTGAAACGTCGCATGGTGTCAGTTTAGGGTAGGGGTACGGCGCACAGCTGTGCCAGGCCCCAGCGTTGGGGTAGATACGCTCAAGTGGCAGGGTAGTGGTAGGCCCTCGCCTATACGTGCAACACTACACAATCAAATCGCTATGAATTATTTAATAACTTTTCCTGATGAAACGGTTCGTTTGCGACATATAGTTCCTCTCAAACTTTTTCTCCTCTCAGTGTGCAGAATGTGTTGGTGTAAAAAAAAATTTAACAACAATTTTCAATGTTATAAACAATTTTGCGGCAGGTGTTTTTTACAAATGTCCACCGATCCTAGGGTGTAGATTCACCCCCTGGAGCCGTGACCATTAATTTTTTTACACCCTGTACATTGATCTGTGGGAAGGTATCAGTATATGACATTATATCTGTTGTAGATATAGTAATAACGAAACTGTTATTATATGTACATTGATCTGTGGGAAGGGATCAGTATATTACATTATATCTAATGTAGATATAGTAATAATCATATTGTTACCAAAATTACATTGATCTGTGGGATGGGATCAGTATATTACATTATATCCAATGTAGATATAGTATAAATGATACTGGTATTCAATGTACATTGATCTGTGGGAAGGAATCAGTATATTGCAGTAGATCTAATGTAGATATAGTAATAACGATACTGTTATTAAATGTACATTGGTCTGTGGGAATAAATCAGTATATTACATTATATCTAATGTAGATATAGTAATAACGAAACTGTTATTATATGTACATTGATCTGTGGGAGGGGATCAGTATATTACATTATATCTAATGTAGATATAGTAATAATGATGTTGTTACCAAAACTACATTGATCTGTGGGAAGGGATCAGTATATTGCAGTATATCTAATGTAGATATAGTAATAACGATACTGTTATGAAGTGTTTATTACGTATCTAATGTAGATATAGTAAACACGATAATGTTACAATCTTGCATTGATCTGTGGGAAGTGATCAGTATATTACATTATATCTAATGAAGATATAGTAATAATGATATTGTTATTAAATGCATATTACATATCCAATGTAGATATAGTAATAACGAAACTGTTATTATATGTACATTGATCTGTGGGAAGGGTTCAGTATATTACATTATATTTAATGTAGGTACAGTAATAACGAAACTGTTATTATATGTACATTGATCTGTGGGATTAAATCAGTATATTAAATTACATCTGATGTAGATATAGTAATAATGGTATTGTTATTAAATGTACATTGGTCTGTGGGATTCAACCAGTATATTAAATTTCATCTGATGTAGATATAGTAATAATGATATTGTTATTAAATGTATATTACATATCTAATGTAGATATAGTAATAACGATACTGTTATTATATGTACATTGATCTGTGGGAAGGTATCAGTATATTACATTATATCTAATGTAGATATAGTAATAACGAAACTGTTACTATATGTACATTGATCGGTGGGAAGGGATGAGTATATTACATTATATCTAATGTAGATATAGTAATAATGATATTGTTATTCAATGTACATTGGTTTGTGGGATTAAATCAGTATATTAAATTACATCTGATGTAGATATAGTAATAATGATATTGTTATTAAATGTACATTGGTCTGTGGGATTAAATCAGTATATTAAATTACATCTGATGTACATATAGTAATAATGATATTGTTATAAATTGAATATTACATATCTGATGTAGATATAGTAATAACGATACTGTTATTAAATGTACATTGGTCTGTGGGATTAAATCAGTATATTATATTTCATCTGATGTAGATATAGTAATAATGATATTGTTATAAATTGTATATTACATATCTAATGTAGATATAGTAATGACGATACTGTTATTATATGTACATTGAACTGTGGGAAGGTATCAGTATATTAAATTACATCTGATGGAGATATAGTAATAATGGTATTGTTATTAAATGTACATTGGTCTGTGGGATTAAATCAGTATATTAAATTTCATCTGATATAGGTGTAGTAATAATGATATTGTTAGTAAATTGATTATCACATATCTGATGTAGATATAGTAATAACGATACTGTTATTAAATGTACATTGATCTGTGGGAAGGTATTAGTATATTACATTATATCTAATGTAGATATAGTAATAATGGCATTGTCGTTAGATGTACATAGGTCTGTGGGATCAAATCAGTATATTAATTTTCATCTGATGTAGATATAGTAATAATGATATTGTTATAAATTGAATATTACATATCTGATGTAGATATAGTAATAACGATACTGTTATTAAATGTACATTGGTCTGTGGGATTAAATCAGTATATTATATTTCATCTGATGTAGATATAGTAATAATGATATTGTTATAAATTGTATATTACATATCTAATGTAGATATAGTAATAACGATACTGTTATTATATGTACATTGATCTGTGGGAAGGTATCAGTATATTACATTATATCTAATGAACATATAGTAATAGTGATATTGTTATTAAATGCACATTGGGTCTTTGGGAACAAATCAGTATATTAAATTACATCTGATGTAGATATAGTAATAATGGTATTGTTACTAAATGTACATTGGTCTGTGGGATTAAATCAGTATATTAAATTTTATCTGATGTAGATATAGTAATAATGATATTGTTATAAATTGAATATTACATATCTGATGTAGATATAGTAATAATGATATTGTTATTAAATGTATATTTCATACCTAATGTAGATATAGTAATGACGATACTGTTATTATATGTACATTGAAATGTGGGAAGGTATCAGTATATTAAATTACATCTGATGGAGATATAGTAATAATGGTATTGTTATTAAATGTACATTGGTCTGTGGGATTAAATCAGTATATTAAATTTCATCTGATATAGATGTAGTAATAATGATATTGTTAGTAAATTGATTATTACATATCTGATGTAGATATAGTAATAACGATACTGTTATTAAATGTACATTGATCTGTGGGAAGGTATTAGTATATTACATTATATCTGATGTAGATATAGTAATAATGGCATTGTCATTAGATGTACATAGGTCTGTGGGATCAAATCAGTATATTAATTTTCATCTGATGTAGATATAGTAATAATGATATTGTTATAAATTGAATATTACATGTCTGATGTAGATATAGTAATAACGATACTGTTATTATATGTACATTGATATGTGGGAAGGTATCAGTATATTACATTATATCTATTGTGGACATAGTAATAACGAAACTGTTATTATATATACATTGATCTGTGGGAAGGGATCAGTATATTACATTATATCTAATGTAATATATAGTAATAATGATATTGTTACCAAAATTACATTGATCCGTGAGAAGGGATCAGTATATTACATTATATCCAATGTAGATATAGTATAAATGATACTGTTATTATATGTACATTGATCTGTGGGAAGGTATCAGTATATTACATTATATCTAATGTAGATATAGTAATAACGAAGCTGTTATTTATGTACATTGCTCTGTGGGATTAAATCAGTATATTAAATTA
>NW_025791230.1:0-52461 GCF_907164935.1 Osmia bicornis bicornis | reverse complement strand
TGTGGGAAGGGATCAGTATATTACATTATATCTAATGTAGATATAGTAATAATGATACTGTTACCAAAATTACATTGATCTGTGGGAAGTGATCAGTATATTACATTATATCTAATGAAGATATAGTAATAATGATATTGTTATTAAATGTACATTGGTCTGTGGGAATAAATCAGTATATTACATTACATCTAATGTAGATATAGTAATAATGATATTGTTATTAAATGTATATTACATACCTAACGTAGATATAGTAATGACGATACTGCCATTATATGTACATTGATCGGTGGAAAGGGATCAGTATATTACATTATACCTGTTTGCAAGTTGACGTGGCTCCGAGTTCTGAGAAATGAGACACGCTTTTAACGAGCACACTTATATTTAATGAATACAAAAATACACAAAAGAATGATGAATTATATACAAAGAGTATGTACAGTTATTTGCGTGGTCAATTACAAATAGAATGCGTGGGCGAAGCGGGGACACTAAACTGAGTGAACATAGTTCGTTGCGTGGGCAAAGCGCGGTCGAAAAACTTGTTATTTTAACAATCAAACTAGACTGATCTTTGCGTGAGCGTGTACAAGCGAAGCGCGTGCGTTTGCTCTGAGCGTTCGATCAAGAAGAAGGAAATCGATGATGGCGTCGATCGTGCCGGTTCCGGCGTGGAAGGGGAACCGCGTGGACAAAGGGGGCCCGTGAGGTGCTGCCGCTATCGGTAACGACGCACCAACGAATTACTTTCGCTGCCAACTTCGTCACGCTGCGTGTACGTGGGGAATTTCGCCAACATTTCCCCCCGGCCATCAGCGACTGGTCGATGATGTGGTCTGCGTGTCCGCGTCGTCCTGCGAGGGCTGATGTAGAATGGCCAGCTTGGCGATGGGCCGTGTGAGCGTCGTGGTGGCCGTTTGAGTTCGACGACTCTGGTCAATCCGTCCTTGCCTGGTAGGAGTTTGAGAACTCGAGCCATGGGCCATTTTCCTGGGGGCAAGCGTTCATCAGTAATAAGAACAAGAGTGCCTACCTTGATCTCATTTGACGGGTGATGCCATTTAGAGCCTGCTTGAAGTCGTTGAAGATACTGCGTGGACCAGAGCCTCCAAAACTGTTGGAGACGCTGCTGCAGAAATTGCCACCTTGACAATCGGTTGACTGAGACGTCGAGAAGCGTGGGCTCTGGCACTGCGTTGAGTGGCGATCCGATCAGGAAATGTCCTGGTGTAAGGGCTGAGAGGTCGTCTGGATCATCGCTGAGTGGTTCCAACGGTCTTGAATTGAGGATGGCTTCGATCTGCGCGAGCAATGTTATTGATTCCTCGAACGTCAGCAAAGCATCTCCAATCGTCCTCTTCAGATGGAATTTGAGAGACTTGACCACCGCCTCCCATTTTCCACCCATGTGTGAAGCGGCAGGAGGGTTTGAAATGCCACTGTGTACCATCCTTGGCGAGTAACACTGCGAGGTCTTGATTTTCGCGGTGTGCTGTCCTTGAACTGTTTCTGCAACTGCGCGTCTGCTCCTTGGAAGTTGGTGCCGCAATTTGAGTAGAGAGAGGCTGCAGTTCCTCTCCTTGCTGCGAATCTGCGATAGGCTGCGATGAACGCGTCGGCTGAGTAGTCGGTGACAACTTCCAGATGAACAGCTGATGTTGCGAAGCAGACGAAGACCCAAATCCACCCTTTCTGTGTCTTGGCTCCTCTGCCTTTCCAAGTCTTCAGCGTGAGCGGTCCTGCGTAGTCCACCCCTGTGTGAGTGAACGGGCGTGACGGAGTGACCCGACAAAGAGGTAGTTGGCCCATCAGTTGATGGGCACGGATCCCCCTCTGCCGAGCACACTTCACACACCTCAGGATAGGCGTTTTCACTGGAGCTCGTCCACCGAGAATCCAGTAGCGTTGTCTGAGAAAAGCGAGGGTGGATTGCGTACCTCCATGCATGGTGTGACGATGTGCGTGGTCGATGAGCAGTGCAGAGAGTCGTGAATCACGAGGCAAAATAACAGGATGTTTGCCATCGTGCGAGAGCTCTGAGTGTTGGAGGCGTCCGCCTACCCTGGCGATTCCTTGATGGTCGAGGTAAGCGGTGAGCCTCGTGAATGGATGAGTTGTTGGAAGCGTTGTTCCCTTGACGAGTGCAGCGAGTTCGTCTTTGAAGAATGCGGACTGCGTGGCCTGAATCCAGTAGATTCTGGCCCTTTCCATATCAGCTGCTGAGATAAAATGCGTGGGCGAAGCGTCCTTTCGTTTGAACAGCTTGTCCACGAATTTGAGGTAAGAGCGGTGATTCTGAGTAGTCTGTAAAAGGAAGAATATTTATAGATCAGTTCCCATGAATATTCTTTTACTGCGTTTGACGTGTGGAGTGCGACGACAGCACGAGCTTGTGGGGCGCCCAGCTCGTCTGCATCAACACTGGTCTGCTTGGGCCATGAGTTCTGCGGTTGCGTGATCCACGGTGGTCCCGTCTACCAAAGCGTGTGCTGTTGAAGCTGTTCTGTCGTCATGCCTCTTGACGCGCAGTCAGCTGGATTCGATGATCCTGGTACATGCCTCCAGTGAAAGTTCTGCGTGATCTCCTGGATCTGGATTACCCTGTTGCGAACGTAATCCTTCCATTTGGAGGGGTGCGTTTTGATCCAAGCAAGCGTGACTTCTGAATCCGTCCACAAAAATGTTTGAGAGACGGTCATGTTCAAAGTAGCGTGAACATGCCGTATCAGTTTAGAGAGTAGCAGCGCTGCTGTGAGCTCCAACCTCGGGATGGTCAGACGTTTGAGTGGTGTCACTCGCGTTTTCGAGCAGACGAGAGAAACTTGGGTACCCGTGGACGGTGCGTGTACGACGAGATAGACGACGGCTGCCATTGCGAGGACTGATGCATCAGCGAAGCCATGAAGTTCAACTGTAGACGTGGTCGTGGTGTTGAACCATCGAGGGATGGAAAGCTTGGCCAAGCTGGTTAAATCTTCCCTGATGCATAACCATCGTTGAGTGATGTGAAGCGGCAGAATGTCGTCCCAACTGAGTTCCTGTAACCAAAGCTCTTGAATAAGAATTTAGCTCTGATAATTACAGGTGCAACAAAACCGAGTGGATCAAAGAGTTGAGCTACTTCGGAGAGAATGAGGCGTTTTGTAAATTGCGTGCGCTGCGTGGCTGATATGGTCGAAAAATTGAGCGTGTCCTGATGTGGAATCCATTAATTCCGAGAATTTTGGTTGCGCAGGTCGTCGAATGAAATCGCTGCGTTGGTCTGTTCTGGTGCGAGGTCTTCTAGCAACGATTTGCTTGTGGAATGCCATTTTGCGAGCGGAAACCCACCCGCTTGACACAACTGCGTTAGCTGATTTGCAACGTCCTGTATATGTTCTGCGGTGTCTGCGCCACCAAAAATGTCATCGACATACCTGCCATTTTTGATGGGTTCCACGGCAAGGGGATATTTTGACCCCTCGTCGTCAGCGAGTTGCAAGAGTGTTCGGACAGCCAAGTACGGTGCAGCTTTCGTTCTATACGTGACCGTGGTCAGCTGGTACTGCGTTTCTTTCTGCGTGTCATCAAGCCAGAGTATCTGCTGCAAGCTCCAGTCGTCTGGATGCACCTTAATTTGTCGGTACATCTTCGTGACGTCAGTTGCAAACAGATGTTTGTATCTTCGTATCCAATGAGAAGATCTGCGATATTCAGCATCAGATTTGGACCAGTATGTAGAAGATCGTTCAGCGAGTATCCTGATGAAGTTGGACTGGAGCCATTGAAAACCACACGCAATGCGGTGGTCGTGCTGCCCAACTTCAGAACGCCATGATGCGGAAGAAAGTACTGAAACGGACTAGTTATTGAGTCGTTGTTCAGTCTTACCATATGACCAAGTTGCTCATACTCGAGCATGAACTTGGTGTACAGCTGATTGTACTGGGCGTCCTTACTGAGTCGTCTGAGAGTCCGTTGAAGGCAACTGTGCGCGGTCTGATAAGAAGTGCAAAGTGCTCGAGGATGAATTTTGAGCGGCAATCGCACAATGTATCTTCCAGCGGAGTCTCTTGAATGCGTGGTCTTGAAATGATCTTCGCACTCTTGCTCGTCTGGCGTGAGCAAGGGTGCCCGTGTCCTGCGGTGGCTCTTCCTGCGTCCAGAAGCGGCTGAGTAACTCACTCAATTGGCGATCAGTATTATTGACTGTCACTTGATGAGAAGTCCTGCGAATTGTCTGAGTGCCCTCGAGGGGCCCGATTATGAGCCAACCGAAAATCGAGAGTTGAGCGATCAACGGTGATGACGTGTTCCGAATAATATTTGGATTGATGACTTGCCCGTATGCGTCTGCTCCAAGAATGATATCCACCGGTCTGGATAGGAGAAACTGAGGATCTGCGAGATTCAATTTCTCCAAATGCGCTGGCAGAGTGGGCTGAGATGGTGGTTCTGATGGCAAGCAAGTGGTCACCTTTGTAAGCACGTGTGCTTGAACGGTGACTGTGAGTGGTCTGTAATTAGAATGGAGGGTAATATTGACCACTCCATTTGTCTGCGTGGTCCTTGCTCCACCAACTCCGTGGACATCCAATGAGGAGCGTTTCCGTCTGAGTCTAAGCTGATTAACTAAAGACTCTGAAATAAGAGAAACTTGAGAGCCTGAATCGACCAGAATTCTTACTTGCTGCGTTGCGAGGTCAGTGTGCACTCTTGCGAGTGCTGTTGCTAGAAGTGTGGTCCGTGGTCTGCGTGGTCTGAATGCGTGGGCTGCGTGGTCCTTTAATGCGTGGGCTGAGCAGGCTGCGTGGGCGTCGACGACTGCACCGACATCTCAATGCGTTGACGATTGAGCTGAAGTAGCCTGCGTTGCCTTTGTCGTGGGCTGAGTCGATGTAGAGGACTGCGAGGTCTGAGGTCCGGGCACCAATACTCGGATGAGATTGCCACCATGAAGTACAGTGTGGTGCATCTCACCGCACAGCTTGCATCGCTGTGTAGTACGGCAGCTGCGAAGATTGTGGTGGCCCAAGCAATTTACGCAGAGCTGTTGGGCCTTCAACACACTGAGACGCTCCTCCACATCCTTGTCCCTGAATAGAGGGCACGCTGAGAGGAAGTGATCCTTGGCGCAGAGCGCACAAGGATACAGAGCGGACATGCGTGGACGAGGCGTGGGCGCTACTCCGGCAGAAACTCCGGATGTTGTTGGCGTGGGCTGGCTTGCGCATCTTCATGGGCCGAAGGTTGTAAAGCTGGTCCATGTGAGATTGGACATTGAGGCGCGTGTTCGAATAGCGGGCGTCCAACAGTTGCCACGCTTGGCTAAACGCTTCGCACGTGGCTGGTAGATGCGAGATCAGTTGCGAGGCGGCCCCAGTCACTGCTCCCTTCAGGTAATGCAACCGATCAATATCAGAGAGCTCTGACTGGTTGCCGATGACGGAGGTGAAGCCAGTCTTGAACTCCATCCACCTGCTGTAATCTCCCTCAAATTTAGGGAGAGGTATCTCAGGGAGACGAGACCGCATCTGCGAGGGCGCTGTTGTCGTGGACTGCGTGTTCTGAGCGTCCGTTTGCGAGGTCGGCGTGATCGGTTTCAGCCTTCGCTCCAGCTGGGCAAGAAGCTTCTTCCCCTTCAGCACTAGCTGTGCTGCCGTGGAGGCCATCTTCTTGCTGAAGTACTCGTGGCCCAGCTGTGAGACAGGCCACTGGCGACTGAGCATTGCATGCTCCTGCTGGAAGCTGACGTGGAGGTGTAGGAGCGTGTCACGAGTCAGCGCGACTTCTTCCTCGATCATTTGAAGAGGATCTGTAGCAGCCGCCGTCTGAAGATCTGCAACAATGGCACGGATCGTATCCAGGTGATCCTCCTGCACCCTGGCGCGCATCTGAAGCTCGGAAGAGAGTCTTGCGGGCGAGCGTGGTCGAATGGGCTCGTCTGACGCTCTGTACCGCACACTTCTTCCTAGAGTCACAAGGCTCAAAGATGAGCGCGGTCATTACGCGTAATGGCGTCACAAAAACCGTTAAACGGCACTGCGTCACGCGAACCGGGCGTGTCTCATCCGGCTCGAAGGACAAAATGTTTGCAAGTTGACGTGGTCTGCGAGTTCTGAGAAATGAGACACGCTTTTAACGAGCACACTTATATTTAATGAATACAAAAATACACAAAAGAATGATGAATTATATACAAAGAGTATGTACAGTTATTCGCGTGGTCAATTACAAATAGAATGCGTGGGCGAAGCGCGGACACTAAACTGAGTGAACACAGTTCGTTGCGTGGGCAAAGCGCGGTCGAAAACTTGTTATTTTAACAATCAAACTAGACTTGATCTTTGCGTGAGCGTGTACAGGCGAAGCGCGTGCGTTTGCTCTGAGCGTTCGATCAAGAAGAAGGAAATCGATGATGGCGTCGATCGTGCCGGTTCCGGCGTGGAAGGGGGACCGCGTGGACAAAGGGGGCCCGTGAGGTGCTGCCGCTATCGGTAACGACGCACCAACGAATTACTTTCGCTACCAACTTCGTCACGCTGCGTGTACGTAGGGAATTTCGCCAACAATACCTAACGTAGATAAGGTAATGACGGTAATGTTACAATCTGTGCATTGATCTGTGGGAAGTGATCAGTATATTACATTATATCTAAAGAAGATATAGTAATAATGATATTGTTATTAAATGTACATTGGTCTGTGGGATTAAATCAGTATATTACATTACATCGGATGTAGATATATTAATAATGATATTGTTATTAAATGTATATTACATATCTAATGTAGATATAGTAATAACGATACTGTTATTATATGTACATTGATCTGCGGGAAGGTATCGGTATATTACATTATATCTAATGTAGATATAGTAATAACGAAACTGTTATTATATGTACATTGATCTGTGGGATTAAATCAGTATATTACATTACATCTGATGTAGATATAGTAGTAATGATATTGTTATTCAATGCACATTGGTCTGTGGGATTAAATCAGTATATTAAAATACATCTGATGTAGATATAGTAATAATGGTATTGTTATTAAATGTACATTGGTCTGTGGGATTAAATCAGTATATTACGTTACATCTGATGTAGATATTGTAATAATGATATTGTTATTAAATGTATCTTACATATCTAATGTAGATATAGTAATAACGAAACTGTTATTACATGTACATTGATCTGTAGGAAGGGATCAGTATATTACATTATATCTAATGTAGATATAGTAATAACGATACTGTTATTAAATGTATATTACATATCTAATGTAGATATAGTAATAACGATACTGTTATTATATGTACATTGATCTGTGGGAAGGTATCAGTATATTATATTATATCTATTGTAGATATAGTAATAACGAAACTGTTATTATATGTACATTGGTCTGTGTGATTAAATCAGTATATTACATTACATCTGATGTAGATATAGTAATAATGATATTGATATTAAATGTATATTACATATCTAATGTAGATATAGTAATAACGATACTGTTATTATATGTACATTGATCTGCGGGAAGCTTTCAGTATATTACATTATATCTAATGTAGATATAGTAATAACGAAACTGTTATTATAAGTACATTGATCTGTGGGAAGGGATCAGTATATTGCATTACATCTGATGTAGATATAGTAATAATGGTATTGTTATTAAATGTACATTGGCCTGTGGGATTAAATCAGTATATTAAATTTAATCTGATGTAGATATAGTAATAATGATATTGTTATTAAATGTATATTACATATCTAATGTAGATATAGTAATAACGAAGCTGTTATTATATGTACATTGATCTGTGGGATTAAATCAGTATATTAAATTACATCTGATGTAGATATAGTAATAATGGTATTGTTATTAAATGTACATTCTTCTGTGGGATTAAATCAGTATATTAAATTTCATCTGATGTAGATATAGTAATAATGATATTGTTATTAAATGTATATTACATATCTAATGTAGATATAGTAATATCGATACTGTTATTAAGTGTTTATTACATATCTAATGTGGATATAGTAATCACGATAATGTTACAATCTGTGCATTGATCTGTGGGAAGTGATGAGTATATTACATTATATCTAATGTAGATATAGTAATAATGATATTGTTACCAAAAGTACATTGATCTGTGCGAAGGCATCAGTATATTACATTATATCCAATGCAGATATAGTATAAATGATACTGTTATGCAATGTACATTGATCTGTGGGAAGGAATCAGTATATTGCAGGAGATCTAATGCAGATATAGTAATAACGATACTGCCATTATATGTACATTGATCGGTGGGAAGGGATCATTATATTACATTATATCTAATGTAGATATAGTAATAATGATATTGTTATTAAATGTATATTACATATCTAATGTGGATATAGTAATAACGAAACTGCCATTATATGTACATTGATCTGTGGGAAGGGATCAGTATATTACATTATATCTAAAGAAGATATAGTAATAATGATACTGTTATTCAATGTACATTGGTCTGTGGGATTAAATTAGTATATTAAATTTCATCTGATGGAGATATAGTGATAATGATACTGTTATTATATGTACAGTGGTCTGTGGGAATAAATCAGTATATTACATTACATCTGATGTAGATATATTAATAATGATATTGTTATTAAATGTATATTAGATATCAAATGTAGATATAGAAATAACGATACTGCCATTATATGTACATTGATGGGTGGGAAGCTATCATTATATTACATTTTATCTAATGTAGATATAGCAATAATGATATTGTTATTAAATGTACATTGGTCTGTGGGATTAAATATAATGATGAAATAACACTTCCGTGCATGAGGGTGCGAAATTTACACCTTTCGAATTAATTTATGGAAAGCGTGCACGATGCCCTACAGCGTTTTCTGCAAATGACGACCTTCCGACTTACGACGGATATATACGCGACTTAAATGACCGTTTGAGCGAAATGCAGGAAATCGCAGGAAGTAACTTACATCGAGCAAAGATCAAATCGAAATCATATTATGATGCAAGAGCGCATCCATTCAAGGGTCAAGTTGGGGACATGGCATACGTCCTGGTTGAGCCAAGGGTAGGGAAGTTTGGCAAACGGTACCACGGTCCCTACGAGATAATAGAAATTACACCAAAGAATAACGTTGTGTTAAAGGATAAAATGGGCAACTTTTTTTTCTAGGCATTTAGATAAATTAAAATTCTGGAAGACAGGAAAGACTTGAAACTATGCACAGTCGGCTTTCTGCTCGAAATTTAGAACCAGATGATTCGACGAAGGGACAACCAAGACTCCGTGGAAGGGTCGACTGATGCATTGCGATTTATTTTGTACAGTTTCTTTACAGGAGCGGCTCGAATAATCAATATACCAGCGTTAATGATTTTTCGTCTCCTTCATGTTAATTTCGCGAATATTATCTATGTATCTTGCGTCCTTTATAGCCGATCACGATGACGACATATCGAGCCAGGAAGGAGGAAAACCAGGGAAGGCGCGTTTTCGTGGCCAACTTGGCCCCGTTTACGCGGAAAGACCTGCTGATGAGGATTTTCAAGGACTATCATCCGGAGCATGCGGTTATTATCCGTAAGCCGACCGGGACGATGGCGTTTGTGACCTTCCCATCCTGCGAGGAAGCTATGGCGTCCATCCGATGGGCTAAGGATACCTGCCCGACGCTGCATAAGCGGAAACTGACGGTGAAGGAGGCAGATCCATGGCACGAAGCGAACTTGCTGCAGCCAAGGCCGCGGCCAGATCCGTTTCCGGGTTGGGAGCGCCCTTACTCCCCTCCGTTGCCGACGGAGGTCGTAACCCGCATCGCTCGCTTCCTCCAGTTCAAGGATCGTGCACGCATGGAGTGTGTGTGCCGGGGTTGGAGAGCAGGAGCTCTCGCCTCGTATTCGACCATCCACGATTTTGACCTGCAGGATTGGCGCTGGCCCGAATATCAATTTGGTAGGCGAATGACGACCGACACCTTCTATTGGGCTATCAAAAGGATGGGCCCCTATATTGACAGCCTACACCTATCCGATCGAGCGGTGACCGGCAACCTTAGCCCCCAGGCACTTGCTATCGCTGTAAGGGGTTGCCCCTTCTTAACTAACGTCGATTTATCCGGAGCAACGATCCGTCCTCCCGCGATACGCGACTTAATTCCGATAGCCGCGAACTTGCGAAGGATTTCTTTGGGACCCTGTCATGGACGCTTGGATCCGGAGTTAACGGGGTTGCTTGGAGCGGCGACGCAGCTCCTGGATTTCGAGGCGAAAGCAACGGAGTTCCGGGGGAAGTCGTTGCTTCAGGTGACCCCGGCACTCAGGACCTTGCGGCTCTGCCAGTGTCCGTCGGTGCTTCCGACGCCGTTAGCAGGCGCATTAAGTCGATTAAGCGCTCTCGCCGCTCTCGAGCTCTCCCACTGCGACGGACTGACATCAGAAGAGCCATTGCATCAGCTTGTTGCAAATCAGGCTCTCCACACCACCTTGGAGGACCTAAGGATCATCGGAATAAGTTTCGATCCTATTATGTTAGATCCGGAGCTAGAGGATATTGAGGTGCCGGAAGACCTACAAGCACCGTACGTAGAGCTGAACATAGGACCAGCGAATGCGGGAACTTCGTTAGCGGAGGCGTTCACTCGTCTCCATACCCTGCATTTGCGTTTCTGCGGTTGGGTGTCGAATTCCCTACTAGTCCAAATTGGGGAACACTTGAAAGAACTTGAGCGATTGGATCTGTCAGGTTGCTCTAATATACGCGGGCAGTTCGCCCTGGAAGAACTGACGACGTTACATAAACTGTGGGAAATACATTTGTGCAATCTGCACCCTTCGGTAGGCATTCAACCCCTAGGGTCAATAAGGACCTTGCAGGAGGTCCAGTGTAGGGACTCCTCTGGAATAACCGATGAAGATGTGTGCCAAGTGGTAAGGGGTTGCCCGGCTCTTACGCGCCTTAACGTCGAAGGTTGCCAGGGGGTGACGCAACAAACCGTTGTAGGCGCTACCGAAATAGTACGCCGAGAAGGAAGATCCGCTGTGTTGAGCTTGTGGGTGGGCGAAACGGGCGCTAATCGATTCGCGAGGGTCCGACAATCCCTATTGCTTCGGGTTTTCTTCGATCGGGCGTATCAGCCTATTTTAGCGTAAACGCGGGAGGGCGGACGCGTCGCGTTACCACCACGCGTACGCACCCCCACATTGCCGGGGACGGCAATGGTTCTAAGGGGGGGGTATTGTTACGTCCGGGCTGGATTTTCACCAACCCGACCTTGCGTTCCTCATCGGGTGCGTAGCACTTGAAAGTATTCCACGTGAGGGATGCAAGGAAGGCCCTGATTTTTCTAAATTTTCCGTTTCTGTTCGCGCTCCTCCGATCTCGTGCTTCTTCGTCGGGTGCGTATGCACGTGAAGGTATTCCACACGAGAACACGAGAAAGGAGTTTGAGATTTAAATTGACCTTTCTTTTCCTTTTTACTCTTTTATTTCATTTCAATAGCTACTTTCCAGTATACCTAATTTGTGTGCCTCGGCAGTGCGACGCACTTGGAAGTATCCCAGGCGAGGAACACAAAGAAGGCTATATTTGGCTCTTTCAAATAATATAAACTAATCTTCCTTGGGACGATTGCCGTTGGAACTACGTTTGAAAATGTACAGAAATTCGAAACCGTTGAGGTCAAGGAGAGGTATCATAAACATCCTTCGCCGCGCGGTTAAGCAGTGCGACGCACATGGAGGAATCCCAGCTTAACTGCGCAGAATAAAGAAAACGCGATTTTCGCCCCATTTTACAAGCGGATACCTCTCATACCTGTAAAGCATGCGTCAGCCGTTCCTTCCATGGGAGAATGAGTGTCATAAAGGATGAGAGTGATTTGTTTGAAATATTATAGAATGATCTGAATGGAATGAAAAGCGAGGTTTGCGTGACAACCACTGAGAGTTTGAAAACGTCGACGAACGTTTAGGAACGTTCGAGACAACGGTCGACGGGGATCGTAAACGCGTATTGTCACAAATAGGCAACAAAAACTGCCAAGCAATGTTCTGGAACGAATTCCAAGAACATGTTAACGGATATATGTATATTATTCGATATGCGTGAACTTATGAAAACGCGAATAAAATGTTCACGAAACTAATTGAAATTAAAACATCAATCTCTTTGTCACGGAAGCCGGGAAACGCGTGTAATAAAACAAACATCGATTATAAAAATACCTCGAATGAATCAAAAAGCCCTAATACTATTATTACGCGAATATTATAGTAATTGACATAAATAAAATGTTAATCGACACCAGAGATTCGTTTGTACCGACTTCGTTAATTAATTGAAAGCGAATAAGATTAAATTAAAGCATTTGGAAGATTCTAGAAGACATAGAAATTGCGACGCACTAAATTCATGAAGCGCTGTAGGGGTAAAAGAGAAAGATGGTCAACTATTAGACAGAGTCAGAGGAAGGTCAGGGAGGGATGAGAACTCGGGAAACGCGCCTAGACGAAACCAATACGCGCGGGCTCTCCCCTTCGACACGTACCCCGATTTGCCAAATGATGTCCCCACTTTGGGCCCATGATCGCGGGTCGAACCCTGAGATACGATCGCTTGACTGAGGCAAATCACTCTTCGTCGAAAAATCACAAGGTGTGTGTCGGGGAGCCCGTGTCCGCGTGGAGATAGAGTTGTCTCGATATCGCGTAATTAGATTGCTCGGCAAAGTTCCTCCGTGTAACGAGGCAGAGTGTCGAGAGTGTTTCGGTTCGCGATTTTCGTGGCAAGGACTCAAACGGATACGTAAAATCTTTCACACTTTTCAATATTCTATCCTTTTCTCTTTCTATTTTAAATCGTGCGTTAATAATAATATTTCTTTTTCGCGTCGCGTCGTACTCTGAATATCGTATTTGTATTTCGTATCCGTAACCCCGTTAACAAGGGCTCAAACGCGAACGCGTAGTGCGTGTGTAACTGGTTCTCATCCTCTCTTCGATTTTCCAGATTTCAGACCATCATCAGAGTATAAAAAAAAAAAGGAAACCTAAAGTATTGCAAATATTGTATTACATCGAATTGGTGAGTTGCACATTTTATATTTTCGTTAACACAACGGATCTGGTGTCGAGTGAGGGCAAAACGGCAATCTGAGGGACAGTTAGTCGCGGAAGTATTCCAACTAGATTGTTCCGTTCAAAATACGAGGTAATCAACAAAATCATTTTTCGTTTACACGAGCGTGAAGACGGCCCACGAGACTGTTAGTCCTGGAAGTATCCCACTGGGACCGTCCTTTCTCGGATCGTAGAAAAATAAAACAAACAAACACCGAACTTCGAATCGCGATCTTTAAAGTCAACAGTTTTGTCAATTTTCTGTTAAAGCTTCATTTCAAGTAACTACATTGATCTAACATTCTTTCTAACCTGTTATTTTCTAATTCTCTATTCATATATTTCATACAGCTCGTACGCATTGTTAAATAACTTTTTGTTGTAATTATTTTTCTTACAATTATACACATCTTACCCATATTTAAATTTTTAATCATTTGCATTCAAACACCTTTAACATTTCCTTATTAATACGTCTACCTTCCTGCACGAATTCACACGAGGGGCCCGTATGGGACTAGAGCATTGACGAACTCAATACAACAACTTCCGAATCTAATTATAAAAATTAAACGATTCTTTTTAATTGTTCCGATCGTTAACGACCTAACATCGTCGAGCGCGATCGGGACTGGTGGCAGCGAAAATACCGTCCTGATCCGTATCAATCATCAAATTTTCTAATTCAACATTTCTTTTCTTCTTTTTTTCTCTTTTTCTTTTATATTTTGTACGTCGCGCGCCGTAACTCGCTCGCGACGTAACACATATCTAATGTAGATATAGTAATCACGATAATGTTACAATCTGTGCATTGATCTGTGGGAATAAATCAGTATATTACATAACATCTGATGTAGATATAGTAATAATGATATTGTTATTAAATGTATATTACATGTCTAATGTAGATATGGTAATAACGATACTGCCATTATATGTACATTGATGGGTGGGAAGCTATCATTATATTACATTTTATCTAATGTAGATATAGCAATAATGATATTGTTATTAAATGTACATTGGTCTGTGGGATTAAATCAGTATATTAAATTTCGTCTGATGTAGATATAGTAATAGTGATATTGTCATTAAATGTATATTACATATCTAATGTAGATATAGTAATAACGATACTGCCATTATATGTACATTGATCGGTGGGAAGGGATCATTATATTACATTATATCTAATGTAGATATAGTAATAATGATATTGTTATTAAATGTACATTGGTCTGTTGGATTAAATCAGTATATTACATTACATCTGATGTAGATATAGAAATAATGATATCGTTATTAAATGTATATTACATATCTAATGTAGATATAGTAATAACGAAACTGTTATTATATGTACATTGGTCTGTGGGATTAAATCAGTATATTAAATTACATGTGATGTAGATATAGTAATAATGGTATTGTTATTAAATGTACATTGGTCTGTGGGATTAAATCAGTATATTAAATTTCATCTGATGTAGATATAGTAGTAATGATATTGTTATTAAATGTATATTACATATCTAATGTAGATATAGTAATAACAATACTGATATTATATGTACATTAGTCTGTGGGAAGGTATCAGTATATTACATTATATCTAATGTAGATATATTAATAACGAAACTGTTATTATATGTACATTGGTCTGTGGGATTAAATCAGTATATTAAATTACATGTGATGTAGATATAGTAATAATGATATTGTTATTAAATGTACATTGGTCTGTGGGATTAAATCAGTATATTACATTACATCTGATGTAGATATAGTAATAATGATATTGTTATTAAATGTATATTACATATCTAATGTAGATATAGTAATAACGGAACTGTTATTATATGTACATTTATCTGTTGGAAGGTATCAGTATATTATATTGTATCTAATGAAGATATAGTAATAGTGATATTGTTATTAAATGTACATTGATCTGTGGGAAGTGATCAGTATATTACATTATATGTAATGAAGATATAGTAATAATGATATTGTTATTAAATGTACCTTGGTCTGTGGGATTAAATCAGTATATTAAATTACATCTGATGTAGATATAGTAATAATGGTACTGTTATTAAATATACATTGGTCTGTGGGATTAAATCAGTATATTACATTTCATCTGATGTAGATATAATAATAATGATGTTGTTATTAAATGTATATTACATACCTAATGTAGATATAGTAATAACGATACTGTTATTATATGTACATTGATCGGTGGGAAGGTATCAGTATATTACATTATATCTATTTTAGATATAGTAATAACGAAACTGTTATTATATGTACATTGATCTGGGGGTAGGGATCAGTATATTACATTATATCCAATGTAGATATAGTATAAATGATACTGTTATGCACTGTACATTGATCTGTGGGAAGGAATCTGTATATTGCAGGAGATCTAATGCAGATATAGTAATAACGATACTGCCATTATATGTACATTGATCGGTGGGAAGGGATCATTTTATTACATTATATCTAATGTAGATATAGTAATAATGATATTGTTATTAAATGTACATTGGTCTGTGGGATTAAATCAGTATATTACATTTCATCTGTTGTAGATATAGAAATAATGATATTGTTATTAAATGTATATTACATATCTAATGTGGATATAGTAATAACGATACTGTTATTGTATGTACATTGATCTGTGGGAAGGTATCAGTATATTACATTGTATCTAATGTAGATATAATATGATATTGTTATTAAATATACATTGGTCTGTGGGATTAAATCAAGATATTAAATTTCATCTGATGTAGATATAGTAATAAAGATATTGTTATTAAATGTATATTACATATCTAATGTAGATATTGTAATAACGATACTGTTATTAAATGTACATTGGTCTGTGGGATTAAATCAGTATATTACATTTCATCTGTTGTAGATATAGTAATAAAGATATTGTTATTAAATGTATATTACATATCTAATGTAGATATTGTAATAACGATACTGTTATTATATGAATATTGATCTGTGGGATGTTATCAGTATATTATATTATATCTATTGTAGATACAGTAATAACGAAACTGTTATTATATATACATTGATCTGTGGGAACGGATCAGTATATTACATTATATCTAATGTAGATATAGTAATAATGATATTGTTATTAAATGTACATTGGTCTGTGGGATTAAATCAGAATATTAAATTTCATCTGATGTAGATATAGTAATAATGATATTGTTATTAAATGTACATTGGTCTGTGGGATTAAATCAGTATATTACATTACATCTGATGTAGATATAGTAATAATGATATTGTTATTAAATGTATATTACATGTCTAATGTAGATATAGTAATAACGATATTGTTACCAAAATTACATTGATCTGTGGGAAGGCATCAGTATATTACATTATATCCAATGTAGATATAGTATAAATGATACTGTTATTCAATGTACATTGATCTGTGGGACGGAATCAGTATATTGCAGTAGATCTAATGTAGATATAGTAATGACGATAATGTTACAATCTGTGCATTGATCTGTGGGAAGCGATCAGTATATTACATTATATCTAAAGAAGATATAGTAATAATGATATTGTTATTAAATGTACATTGGTCTGTGGGAATAAATCAGTATATTACATAACATCTGATGTAGATATACTAATCTTTCGATATATCAAGAAGCGGTCGATGCGTCGAAAGAGCGGGAACTTCTCACCGTCGCAACATTGCTCCCCTCCTTCAATGAGCGGTCGACCCGACCGCAGGCATCTTCATACTTGTTACCATCTTCGCGTAGGCCGATCAATAAGCCAAATCAAGTCATAGTCTCTAACCTCGGGCTGTCAGTCTTCCATGGATGCTAACCTCTTCTTTAGTACCTCTGCCTGAAAGGAGGTTACCTAAGTGGCCCTCTCAGGCAGCTAACGTCTTGACATTCGTCCTTCGTCCCAGGGGAAAACCACTCAAAAACCCTGAGCAAGACGCCGGTTCAGTGCTAACAATTCAACTTAGAAACCGCTCCAATTTCCTATTCTTCTTTCTTCGATTTCAAATTCTTCTTAGCACTCTTCTTTCTTCGAGGAGGTTCCGACAGTTCCTCGCCCTTCCTCTTGATTCCTGGGCCTTCACGCCTTCCTCTTGATGTCTTCTCGGATGAAGAAATTCCAGTCCAACCGGTCCACTCTACCGGGGGATGCTCCCCAGCCATCAAGCAAAATCTTTCCTCGATGGACTGGTGGTCCGGAGCATACCACAACTACGTAGTCCGATGACCAGAACCCCGAATACAAAAATCAAAATAAACGGGATACCGGCTGAGGGGATGCCCTCTTCCTCCGAAGAGAACAACACTTCCTCCATCGTTTAGACACGCGTAGCCAGCAAGTTTACCGTGGCCGAAAGAAACTTCACCCTGGCTTTGTGCGACGAAGCGTCTTCTTCTAGGTCGAGGACGTCAGAAACACCCTCCTCAGTCTCCTATTCTTGATCCTTCCCTATTTAGGTGTTTCTTCCCCGTGAATGTTCATATGGAGCCAAACGATTCACGTGAACCACCTTCGGTTTAGATTTTGGGGAGCGAAATATGCGGTAGATTAAGTCATTTAACCGGTTCATCACTTCATACGGTCCTTCCCAATCAAACTGGAGTTTAGGACATTTTCCCTTCGTTCTTCGGGGATTGTAAAACCACACCTTGTCCCCAGGAATAAAGGAAATTGGCCTTGCAAAAGAATCATACCAGGATTTTGTCTTTTCCGCACAAATTCGCATACGATGACGAACGAATTTGTGAATCTCTTCAATCTTCTTTCTGGTCTCCTCGATGTAAACAGTTTCTTCTTTATGTTCCGAGGCAATAGTTCCTCTGAGCAGATCCAAAGGCAAACGTAACTCTCGTCCCATCAGAAGCATTGAAGGACTATTTTGAGTAATTTCATGTCGAGAAGAACGATAGGCCAATAAAAACGTCGGAATCCACTCATCCCAATCCTTTTGATGTTCCGCCACAAATTGGGATAAATACTGCATCAAGGTCCGTATCAACCGTTCTACGAGTCCATCTGACTGAGGGTGCAAGGGAGTAGTTCTCGTTTTCTTTATCCCCAAAATCTTCATCAACTCTTTAAAGACAGTCGACTCAAAACTGCGACCCTGATCAGAATGAAGCTCCAACGGTACTCCATGCCGACTTATCACCTCCCTCATCAGGGCCGTGGAAATTGTCGTCGCCTGCTGGTTCGGAAGCGGAACCACCTCTGGCCACTTCGTGAAATAATCCACCACAACCAGCGCGTACTTGTTTCCAGAAGAAGACCTTGGTAAGGGACCAACAACGTCGAGCGCGATCCTCTCAAAGGGTGCCCCTACGTTGTAGACTTTCATGAGTCCTTTTCCCTTCCCCGAAGGACCTTTCTTCGCCGTACAACGATGACATCGACGACACCAATCTTCCACATCTCTTCGGTGACTAAGCCAAAAGAACCGCCGTCGAACCTTGGCCAAGGTCTTACGTATTCCGAAATGTCCTCCAGAGGACGCATCGTGGCACTCTTGCAGAACCTCTTCGACTTTACTCTTCGGTACAATCAATAGTCTTTCAGCTTCTTTTCCATCAACAGACTCCCATCTTCGAAATAATAAATCCTGATGAATTTCTAAAGAGTCCCAAAGTGCCCAGAGAAACTTTGCCCCAGAAGAAAGAGCGGAAACCTCCTGCCAATCTGGTTTATGTCCTTTTCTCTTTCTTTCGTAGATAAAACCAATTTCCTCGTCTTTCCGTTGATCTTCTATCCATTCTTCAAAATTTTCGGGTTTACAAACCGTCCTGAGGATGTGATTTCCCTTTTTCTTGAAAATTCTTCTTTTCTTTTTTTTCGAACAATTCCGCCACATATGACCCTTCTCCTTGCAATTCCAGCATTCCATCTCCTGTCTTTCACGCTTCCGTTTTACCGGTCTTCTCATTTCTCTCCTTCCGGAATCCCTCTCCGAAGAATAAACCGGTTTAGTAAATGTTTCTTTTTTTGTAACGGGCGCATTAGCCATTGACTCGACTGCTTCAATCTCCAGAGCCCTGATAACAGCAGCCCTGAGAGATGTGAAACCTCCGAGCCTCAGCATCCGTTTCATTTCCTCATTAGCCAGCGAGGAAACAAATTGTGAGGCAGCAAGCTTGTCTCTAATTTCTAAAGGACATTCGCAAAAAGCGGCCTGTGCTAGCCTCTCAATCTCCGTGGCTAAATCGGAAATAGATTCCCCTTTCCGTTGTTTATAATTTTGAAACTTAACATAATTGAGGTTCTCAAAATTTTTCGTTCCATAACGGAACGCAAGGGCCGAAATTAACGCGGGAAAATCAGTCTGTTTTTCAACGGAAAGAGAAGTCAAAACACTCCGCGCCGGTCCCTCGAGTGATGTGACCAAGGCCAAGGCCTTTCTTGGCTCATCCCAACGATTCGCCCCTGCAATCGCCTCAAACTGGAGTTTAAACTCCTCCCAGTTAGTTTTACCATCAAACTTTGGTGGTTTCAGAACGTAGCCTAAATCGGAAACGTTCCGCGACACACCAGACATTTCCTGTTGAGAGACCGGAGGTGAGGGCTGGGGTATCGCGAGGCCAGCAGAAGTGGAAGGACTAACAAGAAGGGCTTCGCGATCTCCATCACGGACTGCCGTGGCCGAAAACTTTTCTAAACATAGTTGGAAATTGGACGATAGCACCTGATAATTGTTCTCCATCGCTGTCATCCGCTCTTCCAGCAGCTTCTGGATCGCTGAAGAAGCCGTTCTCTTCCGCGCGAGAGCGCTCCTTTTCCCATCGAGAGTTAAATGCGCGCTGCTGCTCCCTAAACTGCGTCGAGATGCTCCTCTGCAAGCCCTCGAAAAGCGTCTCCAAAGTCTCCGGAGAACCCTGGTCCCCGGCTGAAGATCGAGTTCTTATCGTCCTACCGACTGCGCCAATGTTGCGCCGGGGAGTGGAGCTCGCGCTTTCCATAGTTAAATGAATACACCAGGAGCAAACTAGACTGTCTATATTTCAGTTACACAATTGGTTTAGCAATAGATCCGTACAGTTCGGCTTCCCGATACAATCTGATATTCAAAAGAAGCGCGGTTGTCTAAGAAACTTCAAGCATCCGGTGACGTGTTTCCGCTCGAAACAAGGGATAGCTTCACGTTATGATTCGACGACAGCTTCGGACGGGGCAGTCGATGGCTCTTTCGATATATCAAGAAGCGGTCGATGCGTCGAAAGAGCGGGAACTTCTCACCGTCGCAACAATATTGTTATTAAATGTATATTACATATCTAATGTAGATATAGTAATAACGATACTGTTATTATATGTACATTGATCTGTGGAATTAAATCAGTATATTAAATTACATCTGATGTAGATATAGTAATAATGGTACTGTTATTAAATGTACATTGGTCTGTGGGATTAAATCAGTATATTACATTTAATCTGATGTAGATATAGTAATAATGATATTGTTATTAAATGTATATTACATATCTAATGTAGATATAGTAATAACGATACTGTTATTATATGTACATTGATCTGTAGGAAGGTATCAGTATATTACATTATATCTATTTTAGGTATAGTAATAACGAAACTGTTATTATATGTACATTGATCTGGGGGTAGGGATCAGTATATTACATTATATCCAATGTAGATATAGTATAAATGATACTGTTATGCACTGTACATTGATCTGTGGGAAGGAATCAGTATATTGCAGGAGATCTAATGCAGATATAGTAATAACGATACTGCCATTATATGTACATTGATCGGTGGGAAGGGATCATTTTATTACATTATATCTAATGTAGATATAGTAATAATGATATTGTTATTAAATGTACATTGGTCTGTGGGATTAAATCTATATATTAAATTTCATCTGATGTAGATATAGTAATAATGATATTGTTATTAAATGTACATTGATCTGTGTGATTAAATCAGTATATTAAATTTCATCTGATGTAGATATAGTAATAATGATATTGTTATTAAATGAATATTACATATCCAATGTAGATATAGTATAAATGATACTGTTATTCAATGTACATTGATCTGTGGGAAGGAATGAGTATATTGCAGTAGATCTAATGTAGATATAGTAATAACGATACTGTTATTAAGTGTTTATTACATATCTAATGTAGATATAGTAATGACGATAATGTTACAATCTGTGCATTGATCTGTGGGAAGTGATCAGTGTATTACATTATATCTAAAGAAGTTATAGTAATAATGATATTGTTATTATATGTACATTGATCTGTGGGATTAAATCAGTATATTACATTACATCTGATATAGATATAGTAATAATGATATTGTTATTCAATGCACATTGGTCTGTGGGATTAAATCAGTATATTAAAATACATCTGATGTAGATATAGTAATAATGGTATTGTTATTAAATGTACATTGGTCTGTGGGATTAAATCAGTATATTACGTTACATCTGATGTAGATATTGTAATAATGATATTGTTATTAAATGTATCTTACATATCTAATGTAGATATAGTAATAACGAAACTGTTATTACATGTACATTGATCTGTAGGAAGGGATCAGTATATTACATTATATCTAATGTAGATATAGTAATATCGATACTGTTATTATATGTACACTGATCTGTGGGAAGAGATCAGTATATTACAGTATATCTAATGTAGATATAGTAATAATGATATTGTTAATCAATGTACATTCGTCTGTGGGATTAAATCGGTATATTAAAATACATCTGATGTAGATATAGTAATAATGGTATTGTTATTAAATGTACATTGGTCTGTGGGATTACATCAGTGTATTAAATTATATCTGATGTAGATATAGTAATAATGGTATTGTTATTAAATGTACATTGGTCTGTGGGAAGGCATCAATATATTACATTATATCCAATGTAGATATAGTATAAATGATACTGTTATTCAATGTACATTGATGTGTGGGAAGGAATCAGTATATTGCAGTAGATCTAATGTAGATATAGCAATAACGATACTGTCATTAAGTGTTTATTACATATCTAATATAGATATAGTAATGACGATAATGATACAATCTGTGCATTGAGCTGTGGGAAGTGATCAGTATATTACATTATATCCAATGTAGATATAGTATAAATGATACTGTTATTCAATGTACATTGATCTGCGGGAAGGAATCAGTATATTGCAGTAGATCTAATGTAGATACAGTAATAACGACACTGTTATTAAGTGTTTACTATGTATCTAATGTAGATATAGTAATGACGATAATGATACAATCTGTGCATTGATCTGTGGGAAGTGATCAGTATATTACATTATATCTAATGAAGATATAGTAATAATGATATTGTTATTAAATGTACATTGGTCTGTGGGAATAAATCAGTATACTACATTACATCTGATGTAGATATAGTAATAATGATATTGTTACCAAAATTACATTGATCTGTGGGAAGGGATCAGTATATTACATTATATCTACTGTAGATATAGTAATAATGATATTGTTATTAAATGTACATTGGTCTGTGGGAATAAATCAGTATATTACATTACATCTGATGTAGATATAGTAATAATGATATTGTTATTAAATGTATATTTCATATCTAATGTAGATATAGTAATAACGATACTGCCATTATATGTAAATTGATCGGTGGGAAGCTATCAGTATATTACATTATATCTAATGTAGATATAGTAATAACGAAACTGTTATTATATGTACATTGATCTGTGGGAATGGATCAGTATATTACATTGTATCTAATGTAGATATAGTAATAATGATATAGTTACCAAAATTACATTGATCTGTGGGAAGGGATCAGTATATTTCATTATAACCAATGTAGATATAGTATAAATGATACTGTTATTCAATGTACATTGATCTGTGGGAAGGAATCAGTATATTACGTTATATCTAATGTAGATATAGTAATAATGATATTGTTACCAAAATTACATTGATCTGTGGGAAGGGATCAGTATATTTCATTATAACCAATGTAGATATAGTATAAATGATACTGTTATTCAATGTACATTGATCTGTGGGAAGGAATCAGTATATTACATTATATCTAATGTAGATATAGTAATAATGATATTGTTACCAAAATTACGTTGATCTGTGGGAAGGGATCAGTATATTTCATTATAACCAATGTAGATATAGTATAAATGATACTGTTATTCAATGTACATTGATCTGTGGGAAGGAATCAGTATATTGCAGTAGACCTAATGTAAATATAGCAATAACGATACGGACATTAAGTGTTTATTACATATCTAATGTAGATATAGTAATGACGATAATGATACAATCTGTGCATTCAGCTGTGGGAAGTGATCAGTATATTACATTATATCCAATGTAGATATAGTATAAATGATACTGTTATTCAATGTACATTGATCTGTGGGAAGGAATCAGTATATTGCAGTAGATCTAATGTAGATACAGTAATAACGACACTGTTATTAAGTGTTTACTATGTATCTAATGTAGATATAGTAATGACGATAATGATACAATCTGTGCATTGATCTGTGGGAAGTGATCAGTATATTACATTATATCTAATGAAGATATAGTAATAATGATATTGTTATTAAATGTACACTCGTCTGTGGGAATAAATCAGTATACTACATTACATCTGATGTAGATATAGTAATAATGATATTGTTACCAAAATTACATTGATCTGTGGGAAGGGATCAGTATATTACATTATATCCAATGTAGATATGGTAATAATGATATTGTTATTAAATGTACATTGGTCTGTGGGAATAAATCAGTATATTACATTACATCTGATGTAGATATAGTAATAATGATATTGTTATTAAATGTATATTACATGTCTAATGTAGATATGGTAATAACGATACTGCCATTATATGTACATTGATGGGTGGGAAGCTATCATTACATTACATTTTATCTAATGTAGATATAGCAATAATGATATTGTTATTAAATGTACATTGGTCTGTGGGATTAAATCAGTATATTGAATTTCATCTGATGTAGATATAGTAATAGTGATATTGTTATTAAATGTATATTACATATCTACTGTAGATATAGTAATAACGATACTGCCATTATATGTAAATTGATCGATGGGAAGGGGTCATTATATTACATTATATCTAATGTAGATATAGTAATATTGGTATTGTTATTAAATGTACATTGGTCTGTGGGATTAAATCAGTATATTAAATTTCGTCTGATGTAGATATAGTAATAGTGATATTGTTATTAAATGTATATTACATATCTAATGTAGATATAGTAATAACGAAACTGTTATTATATGTACATTGATCTGTGGGAAGGGATAAGTATATTACATTATATCTAATGTAGATATAGTAATAATGACATTGTTACCAAAATTACATTGATCTGTGGGAAGGCCTCAGTATATTACATTATATCCAATGTAGATATAGTATAAATGATACTGTTATTCAATGTACATTGATCTGTGGGAAGGAATGAGTATATTGCAGGAGATCTAATGTAGATATAGTAATAACGATACTGTTATTAAGTGTTTATTACATATTTAATGTTGATATAGTAATAACGATAATGTTACAATCTGTGCATTGATCTGTGGGACGTGATCAGTATATTACATTATATCTAAAGAAGACATAGTAATAATGATATTGTTATTAAATGTACATTAGTCTGTGGGATTAAATCAGTATATTACATTACATCTGATGTAGATATAGTAATAATGATATTTTTATTAAATGTATATTACATGTCTAATGTAGATATAGTAATAAAGAAACTGTTATTATATGTACATTGATCTGTGGGAAGGGATAAGTATATTACATTATATCTAATGTAGATATAGTAATAATGATATTGTTACCAAAATTACATTGATCTGTGTGAAGGCTCAGTATATTACATTATATCCAATGTAGATATACAGGGTGTCCCAGAACTGGGGTAGGAACGGAAGAGGGATGATTGCTGAGGTCATTCTAAACAACTTTTTCCTTTGCCAACATGTTGGTTAAGGCTTCATTTTCGAGTTATTAACGAAAAACACTGGCCAATCAGAGCGCGTCGTTAGCGCGGGCCGAACCACGAGAGTGTTGGATATGTTCCGCGCGGTCGTGATCAAGTGCCTCGGCACTACGTCGGTATGATGAGATTCGTTGAGTAGAAGTTGCATCGGATAATGAATAAAAAAAAGAAAAGAATAATTGTATCGAATTATTGATTACTCATGAACAATGAACAAAGTGATGAATCGTTGTTCATGTAGAATGAATAAATCGAATTGATTCAACACTTTTATTAGTGTACTATAGGAATTTAAAAAAAAAATACTTTGTAATCATTTTTGAAAAAATATGGAAATACAAATATACGATTTGGAAATAAAAACAGTTTCCACATAATCAAAAAAGGATTCAAATAGAATAACTAATAAACGTGTTAAATTGAAAAACATTCAAAATTAATGTAAATAAAACTAACCCATTCGTCCGTAAATGACCCAGTTGCAATGAAAACGGTTTGTTACCACTGGGTCATTGTGCCGACCCTAACCACTCCAGGAGAGAACACGTTACGGCGAACAGCTGATCTCCAGGCGGGTTCACTGAACTCACTCAACTGCACGCTCACTATCACTGTTTAGACAATTTCTTTTTTCACTTTTAAATATTCTCATTCAATTGATACCGACGTTAGTGGTACTTCTCCGTACGATCAAATAATTTTTGGTCCCGAAAGGGGCCGATTTGTCACAGGTGAGTTATAACAAATATGGCTCCAAGTGCCCCCCTTCCGCTGTAATACACTGTTCGGGTGGCCCCTGTCACGTTATTTAACATTTAATATTTAATATTCCGCACTACTTCATAACGTTTTGACGACGTTAATGCTGTTCCTTGCCAACTTCAAATGGGACTGCTACTGTTTGTTGGAGCGACTGCGAGGTCTTTTTCGCTCTTTGTCCTTTTCTATGTTTGCCAATATTGTGACGCACGTGGCCATAAACCGGTTTCGATAACTGAGAGTAATCGAGAACCTAGATAAAGACAAAGAGCGAAAAAGGGAGGTCCGAGAATTAAAGGGATTGAAAAAAATCATATCGATAAGACAATATTAACTTTTTTGTTTTTTATTTCTTCTAAATGAAACTTTTTCCCATGTAATTGTGAAGTTCTTCTGATTAAAATAAGACCAAACACGATATAATTTGCATGATATTTACTCATTTACTTAAGATATCATGCAAATAAATAAATAAGTAGTTATAATTCAAATTATGTTGTGTTTGGTCTTTTTTTAATCAGGAGAACCTTACAAGTACAGTAGTAAAAGTTTCATTTAAAAAAAAATGAAAAATTTTCATTTTTGTCTCACCGATATTGAAGCTCATATCATGTTACGCACTCGTTCGCTGGCTTTGCAAGTATTTGAAATCAGAGTGATTGAAAAAAAGTATCGTTTTACTGCACATCGCGTACGTAAGAATGCTAGCTTCTTTTTCCAAATATTCTAAATTTGTTAAATTCTAGGAATATCCCTTCCCGCGTTAAAACTGTTCCCACCTCGAAAATGCTAAAGCTCTCAGTCCCATTCCAAGTCAGACAGTTGAAGTGATAATAAGTAAAATGGCAAGATCTAGTGCAGAGTACTACAACATGTTTGTTGTATTTGCAAAAGCTGATTGCAACGCGGAGGCTGCAGCAAGAATCTATCGGGAACGTTATGGCGAGGAAAACACCCCCAATGCCAAAAAGCTTCCGAATGCTGGCGAATCGTGCATATTGCACCGGCTCATTAATGCCGCAGCGGCATGATGTGGGTCGCACCACGGAACGCGCCGTTAATGAGACCGATGCAATATTGCACGAGTTCGAAAAAGACCGCACTACCAGCATCAGAGATGTCAGCCAGCGCTTGAGGTAAGCTTCAATATGAAAGAAATCATAATTATAAAATGAAAGTATAACAATTTCTTTTATGAAAACATAATTTTTCTTTTAATTATGTAATTTCTATGTTTTATTTTAGTGTCAGCCAGAGCACGGTACATAGGACACTCAAGGACCACGCGTTTCACCCGTATAAATATGTGCGGGTGTAACATTTGAATCCCCAGGATTACAACCAGCGAGTTCAATATTCCCGGTGGTTGTTGGGGGAAATCGCGCGGAACCCATCGTTCTGCAAGCGCGTCTTATGGACTGATAAAGCCCTCTTCACCAGGGAGGGGTGCTTCCATGCCCACAATTCGCACGTGTGGTACGATGAGAATCCGTTTGCGATTAGAACACGAGCAGGACGAGTGCGCTGGTCAATTAACATATGGGCCGGAATTTGCGGTGATTTTATCGTTGGGCCGTACATTTTACCTGATAGATTGGACGGCTCATCGTACAGAGTGTTTTTAGAAGATGTCCTTCCGAATCTCTTGGAGGAAATTCCTTCAGATATTCGGCCGGGCATCTTCTATCAACATGATGGTGCACCTGCACAATTCGCCGCAAATGTTCGCGCTCATTTGTGTCAAGCCTTCCAGGACAGGTGGATTGGCCGCGGGGGTCCTGTTGCGTGGCTCCCAAGATCACCGGATCTGAATCCGCTGGATTTTTTTTTCTGAGGATACTTAAAGGTACGTATGCTGTTACAGCTTTTAATTTACTTTAAAAATATTTTTTGATACGTACGTACACATATTCACCATTTCGTATTTTTATTTACTATTTCAGAACCACGTGTATAGGGAGTCCATCTCCTCCCCCGCGGAAGTAGTGGCGCGCATACACGCCGCTGCTGTCTGTATAACCCCAGCGATGCTGCAACGAGTGCGGCGAAACATAAAAAAAAGGGCAGAAGCCTGTGTTGCAGCGGAAGGGGGGCTCGTGGAGCCATATTTTTAATAGAAGCTCAACTGTGACAAATCGGCCCCTTTCGGGGCCACCAAAAAATTGGAAAACGTAGAAACAACTACCGCAAATGTCGGTAATATTTATTTATTTGACACAATCGGCCCCTATCGGGGCCAAAAATTATTTGTACGTAAGGAGAAGTACCACTAACGTCGGTATCAATTGAATGAGAATATTTAGAAGTGAAAAAAGAAATTGTCTAAACAGTGATAGCGATCGTGCAGTTGAGTGAGTTCAGTGAACCCACCCGGAGATCAGCTGTTCACCGTAACGTGTTCTCTCCTGGAGTGGTTAGGGTCGGCACAATGACCCAGTGATAGCAAACCGTTTTCATTACAACTGGGTCATTTACGGACGAACGGGTAAATTTTATTTACATTATTTTTAAATGTTTTCCAACTTAACAAGTTTATTACTTATTCTATTTCAATCCTTTCTTTATTATGTGGAAACGTTTTTTATTTCCAAATCGTATATTTGTTTTTCCATATTTTTTCAAAAATGATTACAAAGTATTTTTTTTTAAATTCCTATAGTACACTAATAAAAGTGTTGAATCAATTCGATTTATTCATTCTACATGAACAACGATTCATCACTTTGTTCATTGTTCATGAGTAATCAATAATTCGATACAATTATTCTTTTCTTTTTTTTATTCATATTTCGATGCAACTTCAACTCAACGAATCCCATCATACCGACGTAGTGTCGAGGCACTTGATCACGAACGCGCGGAACATACCCAACACTCTCGTGGTTCGGCCCGCGCTAACGGCGCGCTCTGATTGGCCAGTGTTTTTCGTTAATAACTCGAAAACGAAGCCTTAACCAACATTTTGGCAATGGAAAAAGTTGTTTAGAATGACCTCACCAATCATTCCTCTTCCGTTCCTACCCCAGTTCTGGGACACTCTATAGTATAAATGATACTGTTATTCAATGTACATTGATCTGTGGGAAGGAATCAGTATATTGCAGTAGATCTAATGTAGATATAGTAATAACGATACTGTTATTAAGTGTTTATTACGTATATAATGTAAATATAGTAATGACGATGAGGTTACAATCTGTGCATTGATCTGTGGGAAGTGATCAGTATTTTACATTATATCTAATGAAGATATAGTAGTGGTGATATTGTTATTAAATGTACATTGGTCTGTGGGAATAAAACAGTATATTACATAACATCTGATGTAGATATAGTAATAATGATATTGTTATTAAATGTATATTACATGTCTAATGTAGATATAGTAATAATGGTATTGTTATTAAATGTACATTGGTCTGTGGGATTAAATCAGTATATTACATTTCATCTGATGTAGATATAGAAATAATGATATTGATATTAAATGTATATTACATATCTGATGTAGATATAGTAATAACGAAACTGTTATTAAATGTACATTGGTCTGTTGGATTAAATCAGTATATTAAATTACATCTGATGTAGATATAGTAATAATGGTATTGTTATTAATTGTACATTGGTCTGTGGGAATAAATCAGTATATTACGTTACACCTGATGTAGATATATTAATAATGATATTGTTATTAAATGTATCTTACATATCTAATGTAGATATAGTAATAACGATACTGCCATTATATGTACATTGATCGGTGGGAAGGGATCATTTTATTACATTATATCTAATGTAAATATAGTAATAATGATATTGTTATTAAATGTATATTACATATCTAATGTAGACATAGTAATAACGATACTGTTATTATATGTACATTGGTCTGTGGGATTAAATCAGTATATTAAATTACATCTGATGTAGATATAGTAATAATGGTATTGTTATTAAATGTACATTGATCTGTGGGATTATATCAGTATATTACATTACATCTGATGTAGATATAGTAATAGTGATATTGTTATTAAATGTATATTACATATCTAATGTAGATATAGTAATGACGATACTGCCATTATATGTACATTGATCGGTGGGAAGGGATCATTATATTACATTATATCTAATGTAGATATAGTAATAATGATATTGTTATTAAATGTACATTGGTCTGTGGGATTAAATCAGTATATTAAATTTCATCTGATGTAGATATAGTAATAATGATATTGTTATTAAATGTATATTACATATCTAATGTACATATAGTAATAACAATACTGATATTATATGTACATTAGTCTGTGGGAAGGTATCAGTATATTACATTATATCTAATGTAGATATATTAATAACGAAACTGTTATTATATGTACATTGATCTGTGGGATTAAATCAGTATATTAAATTACATCTGATGTAGATATAGTAATAATGGTATTGTTATTAAACGTACATTGATCGGTGGGATTAAATCAGTATATTACATTACATCTGATGTAGATATAGTAATAATGATATTGTTATTAAATATATATTACATATCTAATGTAGATATAGTAGTAACGAAACTGTTATTATATGTACATTGATCTGTGGGAAGGGATCAGTATATTACATTATATCTAATGTAGATATAGTAATAATGATATTGTTACCAAAATTACATTGATCTGTGGGAAGTGATCAGTATATTACATTATATGTAAAGAAGATATAATAAAAATGATATTGTTAGTAAATGTACATTGGTCTGTGGGATGAAATCAGTATATTACATTACATCTGAGGTAGATATAGTAATAATGATATTGTTATTAAATGTACATTGGTCTGTGGGATTAAATCAGCATATTAAATTTCATCTGATGTAGATATAGTAATAATGATATTGTTAGTAAATGTACATTGGTCTGTGGGATTAAATCAGTATATTACATTACATCTGATGTAGATATAGTAATAATGATATTGTTATTAAATGTATATTACATATCTAATGTAGATATAGTAATAACGATACTGCCATTATATGTACATTGCTCGGTGGGAAGGGATCATTATATAACATTATATCTAATGTACATATAGTAACAATGATATTGTTATTAAATGTATATTACATATCTAATGTAGATATGGTAATAACAATACTGTTATTATATGTACATTGATCTGTGGGATTAAATCAGTATATTAAATTTCATCTGATGTAGATATAGTAATAATGATATTGTTATTAAATATACATTGGTCTGTGGGATTAAATCAGTGTATTAAATTACATCTGATGTAGATACAGTAATAATGGTATTGTTATTAAATGTACATTGGTCTGTGGTATTAAATCAGTCTATTAAATTTCATCTGATGTAGATATAGTAATAATGATATTGTTATTAAATATATATTACATTACATCTGATGTAGATATAGTAATGATGATATTGTTATTCAATGTACATTCGTCTGTGGGGTTAAATCAGTATATTAAATTACATCTGACGTAGATATAGTAATAATGATATTGTTATTCAATGTACATTGGTCTGTGGGATTAAATCAGTATATTAAATTTCATCTGATTTAGATATACTAATAATGATATTGTTATTCAATGTACATTGGTCTGTGGGATTAAATCAGTATATTAAATTTCATCTGATGTAGATATAGTAATAATGATATTGTTATTAAATATATGTTACATATCTAATGTAGATATAGTAATAACGAAACTGTTATTATATGTACATTGATCTGTGGGAAGGGATAAGTATATTACATTATATCTAATGTAGATATAGTAATAACGATACTGTTATTATATGTACATTGATCTGTGGGAAGGGATCAGTATATTACATTATATCTATTGTAGATGTAGTAATAACGAAACTGTTATTATATGTACATTGATCTGTGGGAAGGGATCAGTATATTACATTATATCTAATGTAGATATAGTAATAACGATACTGTTATTAAGTGTTTATTACATATCTAATGTAGATATTGTAATGACGATAATGTTACAATCTGTGCATTGATCTGTGGGAAGTGATCAGTATATTACATTATATCTAAAGAAGATATAGTGATATAATGATATTGTTATTAAATGCACATTGGTCTGTGGGATTAAATCAGTATATTACATTACATCTGATGTAGATATAGTAATAATGATATTGTTATTCAATGTACATTCGTCTGTGGGATTAAATCAGTATATTAAATTTCATCTGATTTAGATATAGTAATAATGATATTGTTATTAAATGTATATTACATATCTAATGTAGATATAGTAATAACGAAGCTGTTATTATATGTATATTGATCTGTGGGAAGGGATCAGTATATTACATTATATCTAATGTAGATATCGTAATAACGAAACTGTTATTATATGTACATTGATCTGTGGGATTAAATCAGTATATTACATTACATCTGATGTAGATATAGTAATAATGATATTGTTATTAAATATATATTACATTACATCTGATGTAGATATAGTAATAATGATATTGTTATTAAATATATATTACATTACATCTGATGTAGATATAGTAATAATGATATTGTTATTAAATATATATTACATTACATCTGATGTAGATATAGTAATAATGATATTGTTATTAAATATATATTACATATCTAATGTAGATATAGTAATAACGAAACTGTTATTATATGTACATTGATCTGTGGGAAGGCATAAGTATATTACATTATATCTAATGTAGATATATTAATAACGATACTGTTATTATATGTACATTGATCTGTGGGAAGGGATCAGTATATTACATTATATCTATTGTAGATATAGTAATAACGAAACTGTTATTATATGTAGATTGATCTGTGGGAAGGGATCAGTATATTACATTATATCTAATGTAGATATAGTAATAACGATACTGTTATTATATGTACATTGATCTGTGGGAAGGGATCAGTATATTACATTATATCTAATGCAGATATAGTAATAATGATATTGTTACCAAAATTACATTGATCTGTGGGAAGGGATCAGTATATTACATTATATCTATTGTAGATATAGTAATAACGAAACTGTTATTATATGTACATTGATCTGTGGGCAGGGATCAGTATATTTCATTATATCCAATGTAGATATAGTATAAATGATACTGTTATTCAATGTACATTGATCTGTGGGAAGGAATCAGTATATTGCAGTAGATCTAATGTAGATATAGTAATAACGATACTGTTATTATGTGTTTATTACATATCTAATGCTGATATAGTAATGACGATAAAGCTACAATCTGTGCATTGATCTGTGGGAAGTGATCAGTATATTACATTAGATGTAAAGAAGATATAATAAAATGATATTGTTAGTAATGTACATTGGTCTGTGGGATTAAATCAGTATATTAAATTACATCTGAGGTAGATATAGTAATAATGATATTGTTATTAAATGTACATTGGTCTGTGGGATTAGATCAGTATATTAAATTACATGTGATGTAGATATAGTATAAATGATATTGTTATTCAATGTACATTGGTCTGTGGGATTAAATCAGTATATTAAATTTCATCTGATGTAGATATAGTAAAAAATGTATATTACATATCTAATGTAGATATAGTAATAATGGTATTGTTATTAAATGTACATTGGTCTGTGGGATTAAATCAGTATATTACATTTCACCTGATGTAGATATAGTAATAATGATATCGTTATTAAATGTATATTACATATCTAATGTAGATATAGTAATAACGAAACTGTTATTATATGTACGTTGATCTGTGGGATTAAATCAGTATATTAAATTACATCTGATGTAGATATAGTAATAATGGTATTGTTATTAATTGTACATTGGTCTGTGGGAATAAATCAGTATATTACGTTACACCTGATGTAGATATATTAATAATGATATTGTTATTAAATGTATCTTACATATCTAATGTAGATATAGTAATAACGATACTGCCGTTATATGTACATTGATCGGTGGGAAGGGATCATTTTATTACATTATATCTAATGTAAATATAGTAATAATGATATTGTTATTAAATGTATATTACATATCTAATGTAGACATAGTAATAACGATACTGTTATTATATGTACATTGGTCTGTGGGATTAAATCAGTATATTAAATTACATCTGATGTAGATATAGTAATAATGGTATTGTTATTAAATGTACATTGATCTGTGGGATTATATCAGTATATTACATTACATCTGATGTAGATATAGTAATAGTGATATTGTTATTAAATGTATATTACATATCTAATGTAATATAGTAATGACGATACTGCCATTATATGTACATTGAGTCGGTGGAAGGGATCATTAATTACATTATATCTAAATGTAGATATAGTAATAATGATATTGTTATTAAATGTATATTACATATCTAATGTACATATATTAATAACAATACTGATATTATATGTACATTAGTCTGTGGAAGGTATCAGTATATTAACATTATATCTAATGTAGATATATTAATAACGAAACTGTTATTATATGTACATTGATCTGTGGGATTAAATCAGTATATTAAATTACATCTGATGTTAGATATAGTAATAATGTATTGTTATTAAACGTACATTGATCGGTGGATTAAATCAGTATATTACATTACATTGATGTAGATATAGTAATAATGATATTGTTATTAAATATATATTACTATCTAATGTAAGATAGTAGTAACGAAACTGTTATTATATGTACATTGATCTGTGGGAAGGATCAGTATATTACATTATATCTAATGTAGATATAGTAATAATGATATTGTTACCAAAATTACATTGATCTGTGGGAAGTGATCAGTATATTACATTATATGTAAAGAAGATATAATAAAAATGATATTGTTAGTAAATGTACATTGGTCTGTGGGATGAAATCAGTATATTACATTACATCTGAGGTAGATATAGTAATAATGATATTGTTATTAAATGTACATTGGTCTGTGGGATTAAATCAGCATATTAAATTACATGTGATGTAGATATAGTAATAATGGATATTGTTATTAAATGTACATTGGTCTGTGGGATTAAATCAGTATATTACATTACATCTGATGTAGATATAGTAATAATGATATTGTTATTAAATGTATATTACATATCTAATGTAGATATAGTAATAACGATACTGCCATTATATGTACATTGCTCGGTGGGAAGGGATCATTATATAACATTATATCTAATGTACATATAGTAACAATGATATTGTTATTAATGTATATTACATATCTAATGTAGATATGGTAATAACGATATTGTTATTATATGTACATTGATCTGTGGGATTAAATCAGTATATTAAATTTCATCTGATGTAGATATAGTAATAATGATATTGTTATTATATGTACATTGATCTGTGGGATTAAATCAGTATATTAAATTACATCTGATGTAGATATAGTAATAATGGTATTGTTATTAAATGTACATTGGTCTGTGGAATTAAATCAGTCTATTAAATTTCATCTGATGTAGATATAGTAATAATGATATTGTTATTAAATATATATTACATTACATCTGATGTAGATATAGTAATAAATGATATTGTTATTCAATGTACATTCGTCTGTGGGGTTAAAATCAGTATATTACATTACATCTGATGTAGATATAGTAATAATGATATTGTTATTCAATGTACATTGGTCTGTGGGATTAAATCAGTATATTAAATTTCATCTGATTTAGATATAGTAATAATGATATTGTTATTAAATGTACATTGGTCTGTGGGAATAAATCAGTATATTAAATTTCATCTGATGTAGATATAGTAATAAGGATATTGTTATTAAATATATGTTACATATCTAATGTAGATATAGTAATAACGAAACTGTTATTATGTACATTGATCTGTGGGAAGGGATAAGTATATTACATTATATCTAATGTAGATATATTAATAACGATACTGTTATTATATGTACATTGATCTGTGGGAAGGTATCAGTATATTACATTATATCTATTGTAGATGTAGTAATAACGAAACTGTTATTATATGTACATTGATCTGTGGGAAGGGATCAGTATATTACATTATATCTAATGTAGATATAGTAAATAACGATACTGTTATTAAGTGTTTATTACATATCTAATGTAGATATTGTAATGACGATAATGTTACAAGCTGTGCATTGATCTGTGGGAAGTGATCAGTACATTACATTATATCTAAAGAAGATATAGTGATATAATGATATTGTTATTAAATGTACATTGGTCTGTGGGATTAAATCAGTATATTACATTACATCTGATGTAGATATAGTAATAATGATATTGTTATTCAATGTACATTCGTCTGTGGGATTAAATCAGTATATTAAATTTCATCTGATTTAGATATAGTAATAATGATATTGTTATTAAATGTATATTACATATCTAATGTAGATATAGTAATAACGAAGCTGTTATTATATGTATATTGATCTGTGGGAAGGGATCAGTATATTACATTATATCTAATGTAGATATAGTAATAACGAAACTGTTATTATATGTACATTGATCTGTGGGATTAAATCAGTATATTACATTACATCTGATGTAGATATAGTAATAATGATATTGTTATTAAATATATATTACATTACATCTGATGTAGATATAGTAATAATGATATTGTTATTAAATATATATTACATTACATCTGATGTAGATATAGTAATAATGATATTGTTATTAAATATATATTACATTACATCTGATGTAGATATAGTAATAATGATATTGTTATTAAATATATATTACATATCTAATGTAGATATAGTAATAACGAAACTGTTATTATATGTACATTGATCTGTGGGAAGGCATAAGTATATTACATTATATCTAATGTAGATATATTAATAACGATACTGTTATTATATGTACATTGATCTGTGGGAAGGGATCAGTATATTACATTATATCTATTGTAGATATAGTAATAACGAAACTGTTATTATATGTAGATTGATCTGTGGGAAGGGATCAGTATATTACATTATATCTAATGTAGATATAGTAATAACGATACTGTTATTATATGTACATTGATCTGGGGGAAGGGATCAGTATATTACATTATATCTAATGCAGATATAGTAATAATGATATTGTTACCAAAATTACATTGATCTGTGGGAAGGGATCAGTATATTACATTATATCTATTGTAGATATAGTAATAACGAAACTGTTATTATATGTACATTGATCTGTGGGCAGGGATCAGTATATTTCATTATATCCAATGTAGATAGTATAAATGATACTGTTATTCAATGTACATTGATCTGTGGGAAGGAATCAATATATTGCAGTAGATCTAATGTAGATATAGTAATAACGATACTGTATTATAGTGTTTATTACGTATCTAATGTAGATATAGTAATGACGATAATGTTACAATCTTGCATTGATCTGTGGGAAGTGATCAGTCTATTACATTATATGTAAAGCAGATATAATAAAATGATATTGTTAGTAAATGTACATTGGTCTGTGGGATGAAATCAGTATATTAAATTACATCTGAGGTAGATATAGTAATAATGATATTGTTATTAAATGTACATTGGTCTGTGGGATTAAATCAGTATATTAAATTACATGTGATGTAGATATAGTAATAATGGTATTGTTATTAAATGTACATTGGTCTGTGGGATTAAATCGGTATATTACATTACATCTGATGTAGATATAGTAATAATGATATTGTTATTCAATGTACATTCGTCTGTGGGGTTAAATCAGTATATTAAATTACATCTGACGTAGATATAGTAATAATGATATTGTTATTCAATGTACATTGGTCTGTGGGATTAAATCAGTATATTAAATTTCATCTGATTTAGATATACTAATAATGATATTGTTATTCAATGTACATTGGTCTGTGGGATTAACTCAGTATATTAAATTTCATCTGATGTAGATATAGTAATAATGGTATTGTTATTAAATGTACATTGGTCTGTGGGATTAAATCAGTATATTAAATTACATCTGATGTAGATATCGTAATAATGGTATTGTTATTAAGTGTACATTGATCTGTGGGATTAAATCAGTATATTAAATTACATCTGATGTAGATATAGTAATAATGGTATTGTTATTAAATGTACATTGGTCTGTGGGATTAAATCAGTATATTAAATTTCATCTGATGTAGATATAGTAATAATGACATTGTTATTAAATGTATATTACATATCTAATGTAGATATAGTAATAACGAAACTGTTATTATATGTACATTGATCTGCTGGAAGGTATCAGTATATTATATTGTATCTAATGAAGATATAGTAATAGTGATATTGTTATTAAATGTACATTGATCTGTGGGAAGTGATCAGTATATTACATTATATGTAATGAAGATATAGTAATAATGATATTGTTATTAATGTACCTTGGTCTGTGGGATTAAATCAGTATATTAAATTTCATCTGATGTAGATATAGTAATAATGATATTGTTATCAAAATTGCATTGATCTGTGGGAAGGTATCAGTATATTACATTGTATCTTATGTAGATATAGTAATAACGAAACTGTTATTATGTGTACATTGATCTGTGGGATTAAATCAGTATATTACATTACATCTGATGTAGATATAGTAATAATGATATTGTTATTAAATGTACATTGGACTGTGGGATTAAATCAGTATATTAAATTACATCTGATGTAGATACAGTAATAATGGTATTGTTATTAAATGTACATTGGTCTGTGGGATTAAATCAGTCTATTAAATTTCATCTGATGTAGATATAGTAATAATGATATTGTTATTAATATATATTACATATCTAATGTAGATATAGTAATATCGATACTGTTATTATATGTACATTGATCTGTGGGAAGGTATCAGTATATTACATATATCTAATGTAGATATAGTAACAACGAAACTGTTATTATATCTACATTGATCTGTGGGAAGGGATAAGTATATTATATTATATCTAATGTAGGTATAGTATAAATGATACTGATATTCAATGTACATTGATCTGTGGGAAGGATCAGTATATTGCAGTAGATCTAAAGTAGATATAGTAATCACGATACTGTTATTAAGTGTTTATTACATATCTAATGTAGATATTGTAATGACGATAATGTTGCAATCTGTGCATTGATCTGTGGGAAGTGATCAGTATATTACATTATATCTAATGTAGATATAGTAATAATGATATTGTTATTAAATGCACATTGGTCTGTGGGATTAAATCATTATATTACATTACATCTGATGTAGATATAGTAATAATGATATTGTTATTCAATGTACATTCGTCTGTGGGATTAAATCAGTATATTAAATTTCATCTGATTTAGATATCGTAGTAATGATATTGTTATTAAATGTATATTACATATCTAATGTAGATATAGTAATAACGAAGCTGTTATTATATGTATACTGATCTGTGGGAAGGGATCAGTATATTACATTATATCTAATGTAGATATAGTATATATGAAACTGTTATTATATGTACATTGATCTGTGAGATTAAATCAGTATATTAAATTACATCTGATGTAGATATAGTAATAATGGTATTGTTATTAAATGTACATTGATCTGTGGGATTATATCAGTATATTACATTACATCTGATGTAGATATAGTAATAATGATATTGTTATTAAATGTATATTACATATCTAATGTAGATATAGTAGTGACGATACTGCCATTATATGTACATTGATCGGTGGGAAGGGATCATTATATTACATTATATCTAATGTAGATATAGTAATAATGATATTGTTATTAAATGTACATTGGTCTGTGGGATTAAATCAGTATATTAAATTTCATCTGATGTAGATATAGTAATAATGATATTGTTATTAAATGTATATTACATATCTAATGTAGATATAGTAATAACAATACTGATATTATATGTACATTAGTCTGTGGGAAGGTATCAGTATATTACATTATATCTAATGTAGATATATTAATAACGAAACTGTTATTATATGTACATTGATCTGTGGGATTAAATCAGTATATTAAATTACATCTGATGTAGATATAGTAATAATGGTATTGTTATTAAACGTACATTGATCGGTGGGATTAAATCAGTATATTACATTACATCTGATGTAGATATAGTAATAATGATATTGTTATTAAATATATATTACATATCTAATGTAGATATGGTAATAACAATACTGTTATTATATGTACATTGATCTGTGGGATTAAATCAGTATATTAAATTTCATCTGATGTAGATATAGTAATAATGATATTGTTATTATATGTACATTGGACTGTGGGATTAAATCAGTATATTAAATTACATCTGATGTAGATATAGTAATAATGGTATTGTTATTAAATGTACATTGGTCTGTGGAATTAAATCAGTCTATTAAATTTCATCTGATGTAGATATAGTAATAATGATATTGTTATTAAATATATATTACATTACATCTGATGTAGATATAGTAATAATGATATTGTTATTCAATGTACATTCGTCTGTGGGGTTAAATCAGTATATTAAATTACATCTGACGTAGATATAGTAATAATGATATTGTTATTCAATGTACATTGGTCTGTGGGATTAAATCAGTATATTAAATTTCATCTGATTTAGATATAGTAATAATGATATTGTTATTCAATGTACATTGGTCTGTGGGATTAAATCAGTATATTAAATTTCATCTGATGTAGATATAGTAATAATGATATTGTTACCAAAATTACATTGGTCTGTGGGAAGGTATCAGTATATTACATTGTATCTTATGTAGATATAGTAATAACGAAACTGTTATTATGTGTACATTGATCTGTGGGATTAAATCAGTATATTACATTACATCTGATGTAGATATAGTAATAATGATATTGTTATTAAATGTATATTACATATCTAATGTAGATATAGTAATAACGATACTGCCATTATATGTACATTGATCGGTGGGAAGGGATCATTATATAACTTTATAGTCTAATGTACATATAGTAATAATGACATTGTTATTAAATGTATATTACATATCTAATGTAGATATAGTAATAACAATACTGTTATTATATGTACATTGATCTGTGGGAAGGTATCAGTATATTACATTATATCTATTGTAGATATAGTAATAACGAAACTGTTATTATATGTACATTGATCTGTAGGATTAAATCAGTATATTACATTACATCTGATGTAGATATAGTAATAATGATATTGTTATTAAATGTATATTACATATCTAATGTAGATATAGTAATAACGATACTGCCATTATATGTACATTGATCGGGGGGAAGGGATCATTCTATTACATTATATCTAATGTACATATAGTAATAATGATATTGTTATTAAATGTATATTACATATTTAATGTAGATATAGTAATAACAATACTGTTATTATATGTACATTGATCTGTGGGAAGGTATCAGTATATTACATTATATGTAATGAAGATATAGTAATAATGATATTGTTATTAAATGTACCTAGGTCTGTGGGATTAAATCAGTATATTAAATTTCATCTGATGTAGATATAGTAATAATGATATTGTTATTAAATGTATATTACATATCTAATGTAGATATAGTAATAACGAAGCTGTTATTATATGTATATTGATCTGTGGGAAGGGATCAGTATATTACATTATATCTAATGTAGATATAGTAATAACGATACTGTTATTATATGTACATTGATCTGTGGGAAGGGATAAGTATATTACATTATATCTAATGTAGATATAGTAATGACGATACTGCCATTATATGTACATTGATCGGTGGGAAGGGATCAGTATATTACATTACATCTGATGTAGATATAGTAATAATGATATTGTTATTAAATATATATTACATATCTAATGTAGATATAGTAATAACGAAACTGTTATTATATGTACATTGATCTGTGGGAAGGGATAAGTATATTACATTATATCTAATGTAGATATATTAATAACGATACTGTTATTATATGTACATTGATCTGTGGGAAGGGATCAGTATATTACATTATATCTAATGTAGATATAGTAATAACGAAACTCTTATTATATGTACATTGATCTGTGGGAAGGAATCAATATATTGCAGTAGATCTAATGTAGATATAGTAATAACGATACTGTTATTAAGTGTTTATTACATATCTAATGTAATGACGATAATGTTACAATCTGTGCATTGATCTGTGGGAAGTGATCAGTATATTACATTATATGTAAAGAAGATATAATAAAAATGATATTGTTAGTAAATGTACATTGGTCTGTGGGATGAAATCAGTATATTAAATTACATCTGAGGTAGATATAGTAATAATGATATTGTTATTAAATGTACATTGGTCTGTGGGATTAAATCAGTATATTAAATTTCATCTGATGTAGATATAGTAATAATAGTATTGTTATTAAATGTACATTGGTCTGTGGGATTAAATCAGTATATTACATTACATCTGATGTAGATATAGTAATAATGATATTGTTATTAAATGTATATTACATATCTAATGTAGATATAGTAATAACGATACTGCCATTATATGTACATTGCTCGGTGGGAAGGGATCATTTTATTACATTATATCTAATGTACATATAGTAATAATGATACTGTTATTAAGTGTTTATTACATATCTAATGTAGATATTGTAATGACGATAATGTTACAATCTGTGCATTGATCTGTGGGAAGTGATCAGTATATTACATTATATCTAAAGAAGATATAGTATTAATGATATTGTTATTAAATGCACATTGGTCTGTGGGATTAAATCAGTATATTACATTACATCTGATGTAGATATAGTAATAATGATATTGTTATTCAATGTACATTCGTCTGTGGGATTAAATCAGTATATTAAATTTCATCTGATTTAGATATAGTAATAATGATACTGTTATTATATGTACATTGATCTGTGGGAAGGGATCAGTATATTACATTATATCTATTGTAGATATAGTAATAATCAAACTGTTATTATATGTACATTGATCTGTGGGAAGGGATCAGTATATTACATTATATCTAATGTAGATATAGTAATAATGATATTGTTACCAAAATTACATTGATCTGTGGGAGGGAGCAGTATATTACATTATATCCAATGTAGATATAGTATAAATGATACTGGTATTCAATGTACATTGATCTGTGGGAAGGAATCAGTATATTGCAGTAGATCTAATGTAGATACAGTAGTAACGACACTGTTATTAATTGTTTATTACGTATCTAATGTAGATATAGTAATGACAATACTGATACAATCTGTGCATTGATCTGTGGGAAGTGATCAGTATATTACATTATATCTATTGTAGATATAGTAATAACGAAACTGTTATTATATGTACATTGATCTGTGGGAAGGGATCAGTATATTACATTATATCTAATGTAGATATAGTAATAACGAAACTGTTATTATATGTACATTGATGTGTGGGAAGGGATCAGTATATTACATTATATCTAATTAAGATATAGTAATAATGATATTGTTACCAAAATTACATTGATCTGTGGGAAGGGATCAGTATATTACATTATATCTATTGTAGATATAGTAATAACGAAACTGTTATTATATGTACATTGAGCTGTGGGCAGGGATCAGTATATTTCATTATATCCAATGTAGATATAGTATAAATGATACTGTTATTCAATGTACATTGATCTGTGGGAAGGAATCAATATATTGCAGTAGATCTAATGTAGATATAGTAATAACGATACTGTTATTAAGTGTTTATTACATATCTAATGCTGATATAGTAATGACGATAAAGCTACAATCTGTGCATTGATCTGTGGGAAGTGATCAGTATATTACATTATATGTAAAGAAGATATAATAAAAATGATATTGTTAGTAAATGTACATTGGTCTGTGGGATGAAATCAGTATATTAAATTACATCTGAGGTAGATATAGTCATAATGATATTGTTATTAAATGTACATTGGTCTGTGGGATTAAATCAGTATATTAAATTACATGTGATGTAGATATAGTAATAATGGTATTGTTATTAAATGTACATTGGTCTGTGGGATTAAATCGGTATATTACATTACATCTGATGTAGATATAGTAATAATGATATTGTTATTAAATGTATATTACATATCTAATGTAGATATAGTAATAACGATACTGCCATTATATGTACATTGCTCGGTGGGAAGGGATCATTATATAACATTATATCTAATGTACATATAGTAACAATGATATTGTTATTAAATGTATATTACATATCTAATGTAGATATGGTAATAACAATACTGTTATTATATGTACATTGATCTGTGGGATTAAATCAGTATATTAAATTTCATCTGATGTAGATATAGTAATAATGATATTGTTATTATATGTACATTGGACTGTGGGATTAAATCAGTATATTAAATTACATCTGATGTAGATACAGTAATAATGGTATTGTTATTAAATGTACGTTGGTCTGTGGGATTAAATCAGTCTATTAAATTTCATCTGATGTAGATATAGTAATAATGATATTGTTATTAAATATATATTACATTACATCTGATGTAGATATAGTAATAATGATATTGTTATTCAATGTACATTGGTCTGTGGGATTAAATCAGTATATTAAATTACATCTGATGTAGATATAGTAATAATAATATTGTTATTCAATGTACATTGGTCTGTGGGATTAAATCAGTATATTAAATTTCATCTGATTTAGATATAGTAATAATGATATTGTTATTCAATGTACATTGGTCTGTGGGAATAAGTCATTATATTAAATTTCATCTGATGTAGATATAGTAATAATGATATTGGTATTAAATGTACATTGGTCTGTGGGAAGGTATCAGTATATTACATTATATCTAATGTAGATATAGTAATAATGATATTGATACCAAAATTACATTGATCTGTGGGAAGGGGTCAGTATATTAAATTATATCCAATGTCGATATAGTATAAATGATACTGTTATTCAATGTACATTGATCTGTGGGAAGGGATCAGTATATTGCAGGAGATCTAATGCAGATATAGTAATAAGGATACTGCCATTATATGTACATTGAATAACAGTATCATTTATACTATATCGACATTGGATATAATGTAATATACTGATGCCTTCCCACAGATCAATGTAATTTTGGTAACAACATCATTATTGCTATATCTACATTAGATATAATGTAATATACTGATACCTTCCCACCGATCAATGTACATATAATGGCAGTATCGTCATTACTATATCTACATTAGACATGTAATATACATTTAATAACAATATCATTAATACTATATCTACATCAGATGTTATGTAATATACTGATTTATTCCCACAGACCAATGTACATTTAATAACAATATCACTATTACTATATCTACATTAGATATAATGTAATATACTTATCCCTTCCCACAGATCAATGTACATATAATAACAGTATCGTTATTACTATATCTACATTAGATATGTAATATACATATAATAACAATATCAGTATTACTATATCTACGTCAGGTGTAATGTAATATACTGATTTAATCCCACAGACCAATGTACATTTAATAACAATACCATTATTACTATATCCACATCAGATGTAATTTAATATACTGATTTAATCCCACAGACCAATGTACATTGAATAACAATATCATTATTACTATATCTTAATTAGATATAATGTAATATACTGATCACTTCCCAAAGATCAATGCACAGATTGTAACATTATCGTCATTACTATATCTACATTAGATATGTAATAAACACTTAATAACAGTATCGTTATTACTATATCTACAGTAGATCTACTGCAATATACTGATTCCTTCCCACAGATCAATGTAATTTTGGTAACAATATCACTATTACTATATCTTCATTAGATATTATGTAATATACTGATCCCTTCCCACAGATCAATGTACATATAATAACAGTTTCGTTATTACTATATCTACATTAGATATGCAATATACATTTAATAACAATATCATTATTAGTATATCTACATCAGATGTTATGTAATATACTGATTTAATTCCAGAGACCAATGTACATTTAATAACAATACCATTATTACTATATCTATATCCGATGTAAAGCAATATACTGATCCCTTCCCACAGATCAATGTACATATAATATCAGGTTCGTTTTTACTATATCTACATTAGATATAATGCAATATACTGATCCCTTCCCACAGATCAATGTACATATAATAACAGTATCGTTATACTCTATCTACACTAGATATGTAATGTACATTTAATAACAATATCATTATTACTATATCTACATCAGATGAAATTTAATATATGGTTTAATCCCACGGACCAATGTACATCAATAACAATACCGTTATTACTATATCTAATCAGATGTAATTTAATATACTGATTTAATCCCACAGACCAATGTACATTGAATAACAATATCATTATTACTATATCTACATCAGATGTAATGTAATATACTGATTTAATCCCACAGACCAATGTACATTTACTAACAATATCATTATTACTATATCTGATGTAGATATAATGTAATATACTGATCACTTCCCACAGATCAATGCACAGATTGTAAATTATCGTCATTACTATATCTACATTAGATATGTAATAAACACTTAATAACAGTATCGTTATTACTATATCTACATTAGATCTACTGCAATATACTAATTCCTTCCCACAGATCAATGTACATATAATAACGGTATCGTTATTACTATATCTACATTAGATATGTAACATACATTTAATAACAATATCATTATTACTACATCTATATCAGATGAAATTTAATATACTGATTTAATCCCACAGACCAATGTACATTTAATAACAATACCATTATTACTATATCTCCATCAGATGTAATTTAATATACTGATTTATTCCCACAGACCAATGTACATTTAATAACAATATCACTATTACTATATGTTCATTAGATATAATGTAATATACTGATCCCTTCCCACAGATCAATGTACATTTAATAACAATATCATTATTACTATATCTACATCAGATGTAATTTAATATACTGATACCTTCCCACAGATCAATGTACATATAATAACAGTATCATTTATACTATATCTACATTGGATATAATGTAATATACTGATCCCTTCTCACAGATCAATGTAATTTTGGTAACAATATCGTTATTACTATATCTACATTATATATAATGTAATATACTGATCCCTTCCCACAGATCAATGTACATATAATAACAGTTTCGTTATTACTGTGTCCACAATAGATATAATGTAATATACTGATACCTTCCCACAGATCAATGTACATATAATAACAGTATCGCTATTACTATATCTACATTAGATATGTAACATACATTTAATAACAATATCATTATTACTATATCTACATCAGATAAAATTTAATATACTGATTTAATCCCACAGACTAATGTACATTTAATAACAATACCATTATTACTATATCTACATCAGATGTAATTTAATATACCGATTTATTCCCACAGACCAATGTACATTTAATAACAATATCACTATTACTATATGTTCATTAGATATAATGTAATATACTGATACCTTCCCACAGATCAATGTACATATAATAACAGTATCGTTATTACTATATCTACATTAGATATGTAATATACAATTTATAACAATATCATTATTACTATATCTACATCAGATGAAATATAATATACTGATTTAATCCCACAGACCAATGTACATTTAATAACAATATCATTATTACTATATCTACATCAGATGTAATTTAATATACTGATTTAATCCCACAAACCAATGTACATTGAATAACAATATCATTATTACTATATCTACATCAGATGTAATGTAATATACTGATTTAATCCCACAGACCAATGTACATTTACTAACAATATCATTATTACTACATCTATATCAGATGAAATTTAATATACTGATTTAATCCCACAGACCAATGTACATTTAATAACAATACCGTTATTACTATATCTCCATCAGATGTAATTTAATATACTGATACCTTCCCACAGTTCAATGTACATATAATAACAGTATCGTCATTACTATATCTACATTAGATATGTAATATACATTTAATAACAATATCATTATTACTACATCTATATCAGATGAAATTTAATATACTGATTTAATCCCACAGACCAATGTACATTTAATAACAATACCATTATTACTATATCTCCATCAGATGTAATTTAATATACTGATACCTTCCCACAGTTCAATGTACATATAATAACAGTATCGTCATTACTATATCTACATTAGATATGTAATATACATTTAATAACAATATCATTATTACTATATCTACATCAGATGAAATTTAATGTACTGATTTAATCCCACAGACCAATGTACATTTAATAACAGTATCGTTATTACTATATCTACATTAGATATGTACATACATTTAATAACAATATCATTATTACTACATCTATATCAGATGATATTTAATATACTGATTTAATCCCACAGACCAATGTACATTTAATAACAATACCATTATTACTATATCTCCATCAGATGTAATTTAATATACTGATACCTTCCCACAGTTCAATGTACATATAATAACAGTATCATCATTACTATATCTACATTAGATATGTAATATACACTTAATAACAATATCATTATTACTATATCTACATCAGATGAAATTTAATATACTGATTTAATCCCACAGTCCAATGTACATTTAATAACAATATCATTATTACTACATCTACATTAGATATTATGTAATATAATGATCCCTTCCCACCGATCAATTTACATATAATGGCAGTATCGTTATTACTATATCTACATTAGATATGTAATATACATTTCATAACAATATTATTATTACTATATCTACATTAGATATGTAATATACATTTAATAACAATAGCATTATTACTATATCTACATCAGATGTAACGTAATATACTGATTTATTCCGACAGACCAATGTACATTTAATAACAATATCACTATTACTATATGTTCATTAGATATAATGTAATATACTGATCATTTCCCACAGATCTATGCACAGATTGTATCATTATCGTCATTACTATATCTACATTAGATACGTAATAAACACTTAATAACTGTATCGTTATTACTGTATCTACATTAGATCTACTGCAATATACTGATTCCTTCCCACAGATCAATGTACATTGAATACCAGTATCATTTATACTATATCTACATTGGATATAATGTAATATACTGATCCCTTCCCACAGATCAATGTAATTTTGGTAACAATATGATTATTACTATATCTACAATAGATATAATGTAATATACTGATACCTTCCCACAGATCAATGTACATATAATAACAGTTTCGTTATTACTATATCTACAATAGATATAATGTAATATGCTGATACCTTCCCACAGATCAATGTACATACAAGAACAGTACCGTTATTACTATATCTACATTTGATATGTAATATACATTTAATAACAATATCATTATTACAATATCTACATTAGATGAAATTTAATATACTGATTTAATCCCACAGATCAATGTACATATAATAACAGTATCGTTATTACTATATCTACGTTAGATATGTAATATACATTTAATAACAATATCATTGTTACTATATCTACATCAGATGTAATGTAATATACTGATTTATTCCCACAGACCAATATACATTTAATAACAATTTCATTATTACTCTATCTTCATTAGATATAATGTAATATACTGACTTAATCCCACAGACCAATGTACATTTAATAACAATATTGTTGCGCCGGGGAGTGGAGCTCGCGCTTTCCATAGTTAAATGAATACACCAGGAGCAAACTAGACTGTCTATATTTCAGTTACACAATTGGTTTTGCAATAGATCCGTACAGTTCGGCTTCCCGATACAATCTGATATTCAAAAGACGCGCGGTTGTCTAAGAGACTTCAAGCATCCGGTGACGTGTTTCCGCTCGAAACAAGGGATAGCTTCACGTTATGATTCGACGACAGCTTCGGACGGGGCAGTCGATGGCTCTTTCGATATATCAAGAAGCGGTCGATGCGTCGAAAGAGCGGGAACTTCTCACCGTCGCAACATTGCTCCCCTCCTTCAATAAGCGGTCGACCCGACCGCAGGCATCTTCATACTTGTTACCATCTTCACGTAGGCCGATCAATAAGCCAAATCAAGTCATAGTCTCTAACCTCGGGCTGTCAGTCTTCCATGGATGCTAACCTCTTCTTTAGTACCTCTGCCTGAAAGGAGGTTAAAAGCAAAAGCGTAACAGTTACCTAAGTGGCCCTCTCAGGCAGCTAACGTCTTGACATTCGTCCTTCGTCCCAGGGGAAAACCACTCAAAAACCCTGAGCAAGACGCCGGTTCAGTGCTAACAAGTCAACTTAGAAACCGCTCCAATTTCCTATTCTTCTTTCTTCGATTTCAAATTCTTCTTAGCACTCTTCTTTCTTCGAGGAGGTCCCGACAGTTCCTCGCCCTTCCTCTTGATTCCTGGGCCTTCACGCCTTCCTCTTGAAGTCTTCTCGGATGAAGAAATTCCAGTCCAACGGGTCCACTCTACCGGGGGATGCTCCCCAGCCATCAAGCAAAATCTTTCCTCGATGGACTGGTGGTCCGGAGCATACCACAACTACGCAGTCCGATGACCAGAACCCCGAATACAAAAATCAAAATAAACGGGACACCGGCTGAGGGGATGCCCTCTTCCTCCGAAGAGAACAACACTTCCTCCATCGTTTAGACACGCGTAGCCAGCAAGTTTACCGTGGCCGAAAGAAACTTCACCCTGGCTTTGTGCGACGAAGCGTCTTCTTCTAGGTCGAGGACGTCAGAAACACCCTCCTCAGTCTCCTATTCTTGATCCTTCCCTATTTAGGTGTTTCTTCCCCGTGAATGTTCATATGGAGCCAAACGATTCACGTGAACCACCAGGATTTTGTCTTTTCCGCACAAATTCGCATACGATGACGAACGAATTTGTGAATCTCTTCAATCTTCTTTCTGGTTTCCTCGATGTAAACAGTTTCTTCTTTATGTTCCGAGGCAATAGTTCCTCTGAGCAGATCCAAAGGCAAACGTAACTCTCGTCCCATCAGAAGCATTGAAGGACTATTTTGAGTAATTTCATGTCGAGAAGAACGATAGGCCAATAAAAACGTCGGAATCCACTCATCCCAATCCTTTTGATGTTCCGCCACAAATTGGGATAAATACTGCATCAAGGTCCGTATCAACCGTTCTACGAGTCCATCTGACTGAGGGTGCAAGGGAGTAGTTCTCGTTTTCTTTATCCCCAAAATCTTCATCAACTCTTTAAAGACAGTCGACTCAAAACTGCGACCCTGATCAGAATGAAGCTCCAACGGTACTCCATGCCGACTTATCACCTCCCTCATCAGGGCCGTGGAAATTGTCGTCGCCTGCTGGTTCGGAAGCGGAACCACCTCTGGCCACTTCGTGAAATAATCCACCACAACCAGCGCGTACTTGTTTCCAGAAGAAGACCTTGGTAAGGGACCAACAACGTCGAGCGCGATCCTCTCAAAGGGTGCCCCTACGTTGTAGACTTTCATGAGTCCTTTTCCCTTCCCCGAAGGACCTTTCTTCGCCGTACAACGATGACATCGACGACACCAATCTTCCACATCTCTTCGGTGACTAAGTCAGACAAACCGCCGTCGAACCTTGGCCAAGGTCTTACGTATTCCGAAATGTCCTCCAGAGGATGCATCGTGGCACTCTTGCAGAACCTCTTCGACTTTACTCTTCGCTGTTCAGAGTTCCGATTGTTACCAAGGATCGATCCAGAAAATTTAAACTTGAGCCCGTGTCAAGTATTATGGGGCACTCCTTTTCTGCGACGAATCCCTCGACGCAGGACAAAACATTTCCGGTAACTCTTCGTACGACGGGGGCGAACAAAGGTGAAGCCGGAGGGTGCCCCTCTACGCCGACTTCTTCCCGTTTCCCTTCTTCGTTGAAAATTCTTCTTTTCTTTTTTTCGGACAATTCCGCCACATATGACCCTTCTCCTTGCAATTCCAGCATTCCATCTCCTGTCTTTCAAGCT
>NW_025791229.1:0-19932 GCF_907164935.1 Osmia bicornis bicornis | reverse complement strand
ATGGCAGTATCGTTATTACTATATCTACATTTGATATTTAATATACATTTAATAACAATATCACTATTACTATATCTACATCAGATGAAATTTAATATACTGATTTAATCCCACAGACCAATGTACATTTAATAACAATATCATTATTACTATATCTAAATTAGAGATAATGTAATATACTGATCCCTTCCCACCGATCAATGTACATTGAATACCAGTATCGTTTATACTATATCTACATTGGATATAATGTAATATACCGATCCCTTCCCACAGATCAATGTACTCTTCGTAACAATATCATTATTACTATATCTACATTAGATGAAATTTAATATACTGATTTAATCCCACAGACCAATGTACATTTGATAACAATACTATTATTACTATATCTACATCAGATGTAATTTAATACACTGATTTAATCCCACAGATCAATGTACATATAATAACAGTTTCGTTATTACTATATCTACATTAGATATAACGTAATATACTGATGCCTTCCCACAGATCAATGTAATTTTGGTAACAATATCATTATTACTATATCTACATTAGATATAATGATATATACTGATCCCTACCCGCAGATCAATGTACATATAATAATAGTTTCGATATTACTATATCTACAATAGATATAATGTAATATAATGATCCCTTCCCACCGATCAATGTACAAATAATGGCAGTATCGTTATTACTATATCTGCATTCGATCTGCCGCAATATACTGATTCCTTCCCACAGATCAATGTACATTGAGTAACAGTATCATTTATACTATACCTACATCAGATGTAATTTAATATACTGATTTAATCCCACAGATCAATGTACATATAATAACAGTATCGTTATTACTGTATCTACATTAGATATAATGTAATATACTGATCCCTTCCCACCGATCAATGTACATATAATGGCAGTATCATTATTACTGTATCTACATTAGATATAATGTAATATAGTGATCCCTTCCCATCGATCAATGTACATATAATGGCAGTATCGTTATTAATATATCTCCATTTGATATGTAATATACATTTAATAACAATATCATTATTAATATATCTACATCAGATGTAATGTAATATACTGATTTAATCCCACAGACCAATGTACATTTAATAACAATATCATTATTACTATATCTACATTGGATACAATGTAATATACTGATACCTTCCCACAGATCAATGTACATATAATAACAGTTTCGTTATTACTATATCTACAATAGATATAATGTAATATACTGATACCTTCCCACAGAACAATGTACATATAATAACTGTATCGTTATTACTATATCTACAATAGATATGTAGATATACATTTAATAACAATATCATTATTACCATGTCTACATCAGATGTAATTTAATATACTGATTTAATCCCACAGATCAATGTACATATAATAACAGTTTCGTTATTATTATATCTAGATTAGATATAATGTAATATACTGATACCTTCCCACAGATCAATGTACATATAATAACAGTATCGTTATTACTATATCTACATTAGATATGTAATATACATTTAATAACAATATCATTATTACTATATCTACATCAGATGAAATTTAATATACTGGTTTAATCCCACAGACCAATGTACATTCAATAACAATATCATTATTACTATATCTACATAGGACACAATGTAATATACTGATACCTTCACACAGATCAATGTTCATATAATAACAGTATCGTTATTACTATATCTACATTAGATATAATGTAATATAATGATCCCTTCCTACCGATCAATGTACATATAATGGCAATATCCTTATTACCACATCTGCATTAGATCTGCTGCAATATACTGATTCCTTCCCACAGATCAATGTACATTGAGTAACAGTATCATTTATACTATATCTACATTGGATATAATGTAATATACTGATGCCTTCCCACAGATCAATGAAATTTTGGTAACAATATCATTATTACTATATCTACATTAGATATAATGATATATACTGATCGCTACCAACAGATCAATGTACATATAATAATAGTTTCGATATTACTATATCTACAATAGATATAATGTAATATAATGATCCCTTCCCACCGATCAATGTACAAATAGTGGCAGTATCGTTATTACTATATCTGCATTCGATCTGCTGCAGTATACTGATTCCTTCCCACTGATCAATGTACATTGAATAACGGTATCATTTATACTATATCTACATTGGATATAATGTAATATACTGATGCCTTCCCACAGATCAATGTAATTTTGGTAACAACTTCATTATTACTATATCTACATTAGATATAATGTAGTATACTGATCCCTACCCACAGATCCATGTAGATATAATAACAGTTTCGTTATTACTATATCTACATTAGATATGTAATATACATTTAATAACAATATCATTATTACTATCTACATTAGATATAACGTAATATAATGATCCCTTCCCACCTATCAATGTACATATAATGGCAATATCATTATTACTATATGTGCATTAGATCTGCAGCAATATGCTGATTCCTTCCCACAGATCAATGTACATTGAGTGACAGTATCAATTATACTATATCTACATTGGATATAATGTAATATACTGATGCCTTCCCACAGATCAATGTAATTTTGGTAACAACATCATTATTACAATATCTACATTAGATATAATGTAATATACTGATCCCTACCCACAGATCCATGTACATATAATAACAGTTTCGTTATTACTATATCTACATTAGATATGTAAAATACATTTAATAACAATATCATTATTACTATATCTACATTAGATATAATGTAATATAATGATCCCTTCCCACCTACCAATGTACATATAATGGCAATATCATTATTACTATATCTGCATTAGATCTGCAGCAATATACTGATTCCTTCCCACAGATCAATGTACATTGAGTAACAGTATCATTTATACTATATCTACATTGGATATAATGTAATATACTGATCCCCACCCACAGATCAATGTACATATAATAGCAGTTTCGTTATTACTATATCTGCAATTGATATAATGTAATATACTGATACCTTCCCACAGATCAATATACATATAATAACAGTATCGTTATTAATATATCTACATTAGATATGTAATATACATTTAATAACAATATCATTATTACTATATCTACATCAGATGAAATTTAATATACTGATTTAATCCCACAGACCAATGTACATTGAATAACAGTATCATTTATACTATATCTACATTAGATATAATGTAATATACTAATACCTTCCCACAGAGCAATGTGCATAAATAACAACATCGTTATTACTATATCTACATTAGATATAATGTAATATACTGATACCTTCCCAGAGATCAATGTACATATAATAACAGTATCATTTATACTATATCTACATTGGATAAAATGTAATATACTGATCCCTTCCCACAGATCAATGTAATTTTGGTAACAATATCATTATTACTATATCTACATTAGATATAATGCAATATACTGATCCCTTCCCACAGACCAATGTACATATAATAACAGTTTCGTTATTACTATGTCCACAATAGATATAATGTAATAAACTGATACCTTCCCACAGATCAATGTACATATAATAACAGTATCGTTATTACTATGTCCACAATAGATATAATGTAATATACTGATTCCTTCCCTCAGATCAATGTAATTTTGGTAACAATATCGTTATTACTATATCTACATTAGTGATAATGTAACATACTGATCCCTTCCCACAGATCAATGTACATATAATAACAGTTTAGTTATTACTATGTCCACAATAGATATGTAATATACATTTAATAACAATATCATTATTACTATATCTACATCAGATGAAATTTAATATACTGATTTAATCCCACCGACCAATATACATTTAATGACAATACCATTATTACTATATCTACATCAGATGCAATTTAATATACTGATTTAATCCCACGGACCAATGTACATTTAATAACAATACCATTATTACTATATCTACATCAGATGTAATTTAATATACTCATTTAATCCCACAGATCAATGTACACTTAATAACAATATCAATATTACTATATCTACATTAGGTATAATGTAATATAATGATCCCTTCCCACCGATCAATGTACATATAATGGCAGTATCGTTCTTACTATATCTATGTTAGATATGTAATATACATTTTATATCAATATCCTTATTACTATATCTACGTCAGATGAAATTTAATATACTGATTTAATCCCACAGACCAATGTACATTGAATAACAATATCATTATTACTATATCTACATCAGATGTAATGTAATATACTGATTTAATCCCACAGACCAATGTACATTTACTAACAATATCATTATTACTACATCTTCTTTAGATATAATGTAATATACTGATCACTTCCCACAGATCAATGCACAGACTGTAACATTATCGTCATTACTATTTCTACATTAGATATGTAATAAACACTTAATAACAGTATCGTTATTACTATATCTACATGAGATCTACTGCAATATACTGATTCCTTCCCACAGATCAATGTACATTGAATAACAGTATCATTTATACTCTATCTACATTGAATATAATGTAATATACTGATCCCTTCCCTCAGATCAATGTAATTTTGGTAACAATATCGTTATTACTATATCTACATTAGTGATAATGTAATATACTGATCCCTTCCCACAGATCAATGTACATTGAATAACAGTATCATTTATACTATATCTACATTGGATATAATGTAATATGCTGATCCCTTCCCACAGATCAATGTACATATAATAACAGTTTGGTTATTACTATATCTACATTAGATATAATGTAATATACTGATACCTTCCCACAGATCAATGTACATATAATAACAGTTTCGTTATTACTATATCTACAATAGATATAATGTAATATACTGATACCTTCCCACAGATCAATGTACATACAAGAACAGTACCGTTATTACTATATCTACATTAGATACGTAATAAACACTTCATAACAGTATCGTTATTACTATATCTACATTAGATATACTGCAATATACTGATTCCTTCCCACAGATCAATGTACATTGAATACCAGTATCATTTATACTATATCTACATTGGATATGATGTAATATACTGATCCCTTCCCACAGATCAATGTAGTTTTGGTAACAACATCATTATTACTATATCTACAGATCAATGTACATATAATAACAGTTTCGTTATTACTATATCTACATTAGATATAATGTAATATACTGATACCTTCCCAGAGATCAATGTAATATTTGGTAACAATATCATTATTACTATATCTACATTAGATATAATGCAATATACTGATCCCTTCCCACAGATCAATGTACATATAATAACAGTTTCGTTATTACTATATCTACAATAGATATAATGTAATATGCTGATACCTTCCCACAGATCAATGTACATACAAGAACAGTACCGTTATTACTATATCTACATTAGATATGTAATATACATTTAATAACAATATCATTATTACAATATCTACATTAGATGAAATTTAATATACTGATTTAATCCCACAGATCAATGTACATATAATAACAGTATCGTTATTACTATATCTACGTTAGATATGTAATATACATTTAATAACAATATCATTGTTACTATATCTACATCAGATGTAATGTAATATACTGATTTATTCCCACAGACCAATATACATTTAATAACAATTTCATTATTACTATATCTTCATTAGATATAATGTAATATACTGACTTAATCCCACAGACCAATGTACAATTAATAACAATACCATTATTACTATATCTGCATCAGATGAAATTTAATATACTGATTTATTCCCACAGACCAATGTACATTTAATAACAATATCATTATTACTATATCTTCATTAGATATAATGTAATATACTGATTTATTCCCACAGACCAATGTACATTTAATAACAATATCATTGTTACTATATCTTCATTAGATATAATGTAATATACTGATCATTTCCCACAGATCAATGCACAGATTGTAACATTATCGTCATTACTATATCTACATTAGATATGTAATAAACACTTAATAACTGTATCGTTATTACTATATCTACATTAGATATAATGTAATATAATGATCCCTTCCCACCGATTAATGTACATATAATGGCAGTATCGTTATTACTATATCTACGTTAGATATGTAATATACATTTAATAACAATATCATTATTACTATATCTACATCAGATGAAATTTAACATACTGATTTAATCCCACAGACCAATGTACATTTACTAGCAATATCATTATTACTATATCTACATTAGATATAATGTAATATAATGATCCCTTCCCACCGATCAATGTGCATATAATGGCAGTATCGTCATTACTATATCTACGTTAGGTATGTAATATACATTTAATAACAATATCATTATTACTATATCTACATTAAATGTAATGTAGTATACTGATCCCATCCCACAGATCAATGTACATATAATAACAGTTTCGTTATTACTATATTGTTAAGTATTTGCGCGATGCCGAGTTCGTATATGCCGCGGAAATGGTGTTATGCGTACGCAGTCACGTGACGATCGAAAGATCGCCACCTGTTCATCCTTGTTTACCTACGCAAAATCGTTTCCGCCGTCCATTACTACTAGATCTAGCGATAAGAGCGACCACGTGTTCGGCGAATCAAATACTAATTAAACATATAACTAAATATAAGTAAATATATATATATATATACACCATTATTAGACAGTTGGTGTTATTCAAATCCTATCCCCAACACTGGTTATGGGCCCAGATATCGAAAATAAAGTGAAAAATTGAAATAAAGTGATCATTGAAAGCGAGTGTGCGCCTCGCACATAGTAAAACGTGAACTTCCTATTAGACTAAGAGTGCTACAAGTGCGCAAAAATGAGCGAATTAAAGGGTGAATTTCAAATTACCAAGCTGACAGATTCAAATTACCAGAACTGGAAAACAGAAATGTGCTGGTATCTCAGAGGAAAAGGCCTGCTCGACCACGTGCTGACGAAAAAAGTACCCCCCGAAAATGCTACAGAAACGGAGGTAAGAAACCATCAAACTAATGAAAATAAAGCGTTCGCGGCTATCGGCCTGCATATCGAAGCAGACCAACAAGTTCATATAGAGGATTGCGCCAACGCGTTTGAGGCATGGGAAACGTTAAAACAAATTCATCAGCCTAAGTCTAGAGTCCGTATCATGCAACTAAAGAAGGAATTTTATCATTTAAAGATGAAAGACGATGAAGGTATGTCCGCTTATGTATCTAGGGTTAAAATAAATGCGAGAAACCTAAGGGAGGCTGGATCAGAGGTCAAAGATGAGGACCTTGCATACACGATGCTAGCGGGACTCCCAGATAGCTACGAAAATCTAAATATGGCTTTAGCTAGTCTTCCAGATGAAAAATTCACTTCGGCAGAGGTTAAACGGGTCCTACTAGAAGAATATGAGAGGAGGATGTCCAGGTCGGAAAAAACGATGGAACACCCCAAGGAAGCTCTGCATGTAAGTAAGAGAACTGAGAGGAAAGGGCCTAAGACACCGAGTGGCGACGCCAGGCAACCAAGGACGTGTTATAATTGCAACAAAATCGGGCACATGGCAAGGGATTGCCGTATGAGAGTAAACAGAGGTAAAAGAGGACCCGAAATAAGACACAAAAGAAATTACGATGCATTCCTGGTAAGTTTGAACAATGTAGATTTAGACGACTCATGGCTCTTAGACAGCGGGTGTACGCACCACGTATGTAAAAGACGCGATTGGTTTGTAAAGTTCAGATCCATCGATACCGAAGTGGTTAACACGGCAGCTGATCCTGAAAAGGGGGGGAGTACGACCCTAAGAGCGCAAGGTATAGGAGATATAATTGTAAATATGATTGTAGGCAACAGACGGAAGACCGTTATATTGTACAATGTGTACTATGTACCTAACGTACGAAGAAACCTCATGTCGGTGTCTCAAATCGAACAAAAGGGAAAGGAGCTGCTGATAAAAGATGGCGTCATAAAAATACGAAATACCAGAACCAAAGATATTGTTGGCGTAGCATACAGGAGGAACGACCTGTATATAGTCAGGGCGGAAGTAAGTACAAACGCAAACTTACCAATGGAATCGCACGCAGCAAGCATAGAAACGGACCAAATATGGCATCAACGCTTCTGTCACGTGAGTAACGACATAATTAAGAAATTAATGGAAACGAACCGCGTAACCGGGCTAGACAATACTAAAACGAACAAATACACATGCGACGCATGCAGTGTAAGCAAGGCAACGAGAGTTGCCAGTAAGAAACTAAACTTTAAACAAACAAAAGGAATATGCGAGTTAGTTCACTCCGACGTATGCGGCCCTATACCGAATGATTCGATCGGCGGTAACAGATATTTCATAACATTCACAGATGATTTCTCTAGATACACCAAAGTTGTGTGCATTAAATCGAAGGACGAGGCAAAGAACTGCATCAAAGACTACATCGCCAGAGTTGAGCGCGAGAAGGGTAAGAAAATAAAAAGATTCCGTACAGACAATGGTCTAGAATTCTGCAATAAGGAATTAGACACATACTTCAAGACTTTAGGGATCAAACACGAAAGGTCAAATGTAGATACACCGCAAATGAATGGAGTAGCGGAAAGAATCAATCGAACGCTTCTAGATTTAACAAGAGCAATGCTCAAATCAGCTCATTTGCCGCAAAGGTTCTGGGCAGAAGCTGTGACGACTGCAGCCTACATAAAGAATCGTGTTTGCCACGCCGCTATCAACGATGAAGTACCAATAGCTATATGGACTGAATGCACACCGAGCGTTCGACACCTAAAGGCATATGGATGTTTAGCCTACGCTCGTTTACCAGAACAGCGGAGAAAGAAGTTAGACGACCGAGCAATGGAATGCGTATTTGTTGGCTACGCAACCCAAACGAAAGGGTACCGGTTGTGGTGTCCCAAAACGAACGATATAATGATCACAAAACACGTTAAATTTGCAGAGGATAAAATAGGGTATGAGTGGATCCGTGGAAAGAGCAATGAAACTTGTAGATATGCTGGGTGGTCGGATGATAACGAATCAGAAGCCGATACCTTAGATGAACCTGAAACAACTGCGCCACGTAATGAAGAGGTCCTTAGTCAAAAGGGGCGTACAAGATATGGATCAAGGAATCAAGATGAAATTTAATATACTGATTTAATCCCACAGATACATATAATAACAGCTTCGTTATTACTATATCTACATTAGATATGTAATATACATTTAATAACAATATCATTATTACTATATCTACATCAGATGAAATTTAATATACTGATTTAATCCCACAGGCCCATGTACATTTAATAACAATACCATTATTACCATATCTATATCAGATGTAATGCAATATACTGATCCCTTCCCACAGATCAATGTACATATAATAACAGTTTCGTTATTACTATATCTACATTAGATATAATGCAATATACTCATCCCTTCCCACAGATCAATGTACATATAATAACAGTATCGTTATTACTATATCAACATTAAATATGTAATATACATTTAATAACAATATCATTATTACTATATCTACATCAGATGTAATGTAATATACTGATTTAATCCCACAGACGAATATACATTTAATAACAATATCATTATTACTATATGTACATTAGATATAATGTAATATAATGATCCCTTCCCACCGATCAATGTACATATAATGGCAGTATCGTTATTACTATATCTACATTAGATATGTAATATACATTTAATAACAATATCATTATTACTATATCTACATCAGATGTAATGTAATATACTGATTTAATCCCACAGATCAATGTACATTTAATAACAATACCATTATTACTATATCTACATCAGATGTAATTTAATATACTGATTTAATCCCACAGACCAATGTACATTGAATATCAATATCATTATTACTATATCTACATCAGATGAAATTTAATATATTGATTTAATCCCACGGACCAATGTACATTTAATAACAATACCATTATTACTATATCTACATCAGATGTAATTTAATATACTGATTTAATCCCACAGATCAATGTACATTTAATAACAATACCATTATTACTATATCTACATCAGATGTAATTTAATATACTGATTTAATCCCACAGACCAATGTACATCGAATAACAATATCATTATTAGCATATCTACATCAGATGTAATGTAATATACTGATTTATTCCCACAGACCAATGTACATTTAAAAACAATATCACTAATACTATATGTTCATTAGATATAATGTAATATACTGATCACTTCCCACAGATCAATGCACAGATTGTAACACTATCGTCATTACTATATCTACAATAGATACGTAATAAACACTTAATGACAGTATCGTTATTACTATATCTACATTAGATATACTGCAATATACTGATTCCTTCGCACAGATCAATGTACATTGAATAACAGTATCATTTATACTATATCTACATTGGATATAATGTAATATACTGATCCCTTCCCACAGATCAATGTACATATAATAACAGCATCGTTATTACTATATCTACATTAGATATGTAACATACATTTAATAACAATATCATTATTACTATATCTACATCAGACGAAATTTAATATACTGATTTAATCCCACAGACCAATGTACATTTAATAACAATACCATTAATACTATATCTACATCAGATGTAATTTAATATACTGATTTAATCCCACAGACCAATGTACATTGAATATCAATATCACTATTACTATATCTACATCAGATGAAATTTAATATATTGATTTAATCCCACGGACCAATGTACATTTAATAACAATACTACTATTACTATATCTACATCAGATGTAATTTAATATACTGATTTAATCCCACAGATCAATGTACATTTAATAACAATACCATTATTACTATATCTACATCAGATGTAATTTAATATACTGATTTAATCCCACAGACCAATGTACATCGAATAACAATATCATTATTAGCATATCTACATCAGATGTAATGTAATATACTGATTTATTCCCACAGACCAATGTACATTTAAAAACAATATCACTAATACTATATGTTCATTAGATATAATGTAATATACTGATCACTTCCCACAGATCAATGCACAGATTGTAACACTATCGTCATTACTATATCTACAATAGATACGTAATAAACATTTAATGACAGTATCGTTATTACTATATCTACATTAGATCTACTGCAATATAGTGATTCCTTCCCACAGATCAATGTACATCGAATAACAGTACCATTTATATTATATCTACATTGGTTATAATGAAGTATACTGATTCCTTCCCACAGATCAATGTAATTTTGATATCAATATCATTATTACTATATAATGTAATATACTGATCCCTTCCCACAGATCAATGTACATTGAATAACAGTATCATTTATACTATATCTACATTGGATATAATGTAATATACTGATCCCTTCCCACAGATCAATGTACAGGGTGTAAAAAAATTAAATGTCACGACCTATATGGGGTGATTCTACACCTCTGGATCGGTGGAGATCTGTCAAAGAAAGCGACCGCAAAATTGACCTTGACTCCTAATTTCAAGGTCAAACTTTTTTATTGGCTTATCGTATAGTGCTCATCGAGGGGATAAAAAGTCTGAAAGGAACCATGTGCCGGAAATCAACCCTTCTCCTAGAAAAAAGCCGTCAAAGTTTCCATATACGTTAATGCATTAAACGTTGAGTCGCCCGGTACCCCTCTCCAGTGATCTTGGCGCGTCAGTCTCGTCTATCGCTCGAATTTCATGGTATAGGACAATTCTTGAATTTCAATCACAATGCCAGCATATAGGAAGGGTAAATTCTAAGAGAGCATATTTAAAAAGACAAAATAACTACTGCGTGTAAAAGAACATAAAAATGAATTTAATTCACTGAAGTTTTGCACTTCGAATATAAACGCAAGATAAATGTTTAGTTTTATCATTTCACAGTTCGTTAACACATCGCAGATATGCAGTTAATGCATCAGTTAATTATTACGCAAAGGACTGCATCAAATATTTATTATTATATTACTTATTATTATTATTATCTTATATTATATATTATTTTATATAATTATTTTATATTATATTTTTATTTGTTGCGTGAACGCGCGTTTAAAGGGTCTCCTCGTTACGCGGGGCCCGTCCGAGAGGTGCTGCCGCCTCGCGTTCTTTTTCGGGAAGTAAATTCCTCGTGCGAACGTCGCGTTCCGCGTAGCCATATTGTCTTTTGTAACCACCACGCGAACATAGAGCTCCGTACAGAATTCAAAGGTTTTGTGGGTTTGCAAGAGAATTGGTGCTATTGTAGATACAGTTTGGCTTTCCTCGACACCTCTTGTGTATTGAAAAAACGATAGTTTTTAACGATAACAAGTTCCATACAAGTTATCACAATAATTATTAACAATAACAAATTGCATAAATTTTTGCAAGTGAAATATCGCAGAAATATCTCCTATTAGATGTGAAAAGTTTCATCGCAATCGGTACATGCCTTGCAGAGTACCCATGTATATAAGAAACAGTAGAGAATCGGCGAGTGCATGCTGACTCATACACCAGTAGAGATACGTAGGCATACGTAGAATTCAATGTAGTAGTACAATAGTTTTTCACGAATATCTCGGAAACTAAAACTTTCCGTTAATTATGCATAATGAAAAAGTTGTTCAGAATCATGCCCCCGACAACATATTAAAGGATCATTGAAATCGTCCAATCTTGACATTAAAAACTTCCTGTATTTTGCAATAACAATGAAAAAATGAAAAATTTTTTTTCCGATGGGACCAACCGGAAGACATACCCTACAAGATGTAAAAGGTTTCGTTCCGATTGGTACATCCATCGGATTCCTCGGAAAAGTCGGTGTTGTGTGAATAACGGCGGTTTTCTCACCGGCTTCGTCGACAACGCCACGTGTTCGCACAGGGCTAACGGACGCCACGGTTTTGCGACCATCGGACTCCTCAAACCTGTCGGTCGCCTCGGTTCGAAACGGAATAATTGTGTGGATACCTCGTGGGAGTGGCCAAAACCTATTATTGTACAATTTAGTGATCGCGCGAACCTTGCACGGTGTAACGGCCTCCGCACACCTCCTGTGTTTTTTTTTGTTTACCTCGAGACTCTACATTTTAATAAACTGACAAAAATTCGACAACCTCGTGCATTTTTTTTGTGTTTAATTTTCTGTGTCCGGCCCTCCTCGTTCCCCTCGAAACATTATTATTATTGTATTACTTTTATTATTGTTATTTATATATTATATTACTTATCATACTTGTATCATATTATATTATATTACGAATGTTTCGATTAAATTCATTTTTATTTTCATTTAAACGCAGTAGTTATTTTGTCTTTTTAAATAGGCACTCTTAGAATTTACCCTTCCTATATGCTGGCATTGTGATTGAAATTCAGGAATTGTCCTATACCATGAAATTCGAGCGATACACGAGACTGACGCGCCAAGATCACTGGAGAGGGGTACCGGGCGACTCAACGTTTAATGCATTAACATATATGGAAACTTTGACGACTTTTTTCTAGGAGAAGGGTTGATTTCCGGCACATGGTTCCTTTCAGACTTTTTATCCCCTCGATGAGCACTATACGATAAACCAATAAAAAAGTTTGACCTTGAAATTAGGAGTCAAGGTCAATTTTGCGGTCGCTTTCTTTGACAGATCTCCACCGATCCAGAGGTGTAGAATCACCCCATATAGGTCGTGACATTTAATTTTTTTACACCCTGTACATATAATAACAGTTTCGTTATTACTATATCTACATTAGATATGAAATATACATTTAATAACAATATCATTATTACTATATCTACATCAGATGAAAATTAATATACTGATTTAATCCCACAGACCTATGTACATTTAATAACAATACCATTATTACTATATCTACATCAGATGTAATGTAATATACTGATTTAATCCCACAGACCAATGTACATTGAATAACAATATCATTATTACTATATCTACATTAGATATAATGTAATATAATGATCCCTTCCCACCGATCAATTTACATATAATGGCAGTATCGTTATTACTATGTCTACATTAGATCTACTGCAATATACTGATTCCTTCCCACAGATCAATGCACGTTGAATAACAGTACCATTTATACTATATCTACACTGGTTACAATGAAATATACTGATCCCATCCCACAGATCAATGTGATTTTGGTAACAATATCATTATTACTACATCTACATCAGATGAAATTTAATATAATGACTTATTCCCACAGACCAATGTACATTTAATGACAATATTACTATTACTATATCTTCGTTAGATATAATGTAAAATACTGATCACTTCCCACAGATCAATGCACAGATTGTAACATTATCGTCATTACTATATCTACATTAGATACGAAATAAACACTTAATAACAGTATCGTTATTACTATATCTACATTAGATCTACTGCAATATACTGATTCCTTCCCACAGATCAATGTACATTGAATAACCGTATCATTTATACTCTATCTACATAGGATATAATGTAATATACTGATGCCTTCCCACAGATCAATGTAATTTTGGTAACAATATCGTTATTACTATATCTACATTAGATATAATGTAATATACTTATCCCTTCCCACCGATCAATGTACATATAATAACAGTTTCGTTATTACTATATCTACATTAGATATGTAATATACATTTAATAACAATATCATTATTACTATATCTACATCAGATGAAATTTAATATACTGATTTAATCCCATAGTCCAATGTACATTTAATACCAATATCATTATTACTATATCTACATTAGATATAATGTAATATAATGATCCCTTCCCACCGATCAATTTACATATAATGGCAGTATCGTTATTACTATATCTACATTAGATATGTAATATACATTTAATAACAATATCATTATTACGATATCTACATCAGATGAAATTTAATATACTGATTTAATCCCACAGACCAATGTACATTTAATAACAATACCATTATTACTATATCTACATCAGGTGAAATTTAATATACTGATTTAATCACACAGACCAATGTACATTTAATAACAATATCATTATTACTATATCTTCTTTAGATATAATGTAATATACTGATGCCTTCCCACAGATCAATGTAATTTTGGTAACAATATCGTTATTACTATATCTACATTAGATATAATGTAATATACTTATCCCTTCCCACCGATCAATGTACATATAATAACAGTTTCGTTATTACTATATCTACATTAGATATGTAATATACATTTAATAACAATATCGTTATTATTATATCTACATCAGATGAAATTTAATATACTTATTTAATCCCACAGACCAATGTACATTTAATAACAATACCGTTATTACTATATGTACATCAGATGTAATTTAATATACTGATTTAACCCCACAGATCAATGTACATATAATAACAGTTTCGTTATTACTATATCTACATTAGATATAATGTAATATATTGATACCTTCCCACAGACCAGTGTACATTTAATAACAATATTATTATTACTATATCTACGTTAGATATAATGTAATATACTGATCCCTTCCCACAGATCAATGTACATATAATAACAGTTTCGTTATTACTATATCTACATTAGATATAATGTAATATACTGATACCTTCCCACAGATCAATGTACGTACAATAACAGTATCGTTATTACTATATCTACATCAGATGAAATTTAACATACTGATTTAATCCCACAGACCAATGTACATTTAATAGCAATATCGTTATTACTATATCTACATTAGATATAATGTAATATAATTATCCCTTCCCACCGATCAATGTATATATAATGGCAGTATCGTTATTACTATATCTACATTAGATATGTAATATATATTTAATAACAATATCATTATTACTATATCTGCATCAGATGAAATTTAACATACTGATTTATTTCCACAGACCAATGTACATTTAATAACAATATCATTATTACTATATCTTCATTAGATATAATGTAATATACTGATCACTTCCCACAGATCAATGCACAGATTGTAACATTATCCTCATTACTATATCTACATTAGATATGTAATAAACACTTAATAACAGTATCGTTGTTACTATATCTACATTAGATCTACTGCAATATACTGATTCCTTCCCACAGATCAATGCACACTGATTAACAGTATCATTTATACTATACGTACATTGGATATAATGTAATACACAGATGCCTTCCCACAGATCAATGTAATTTTGGTAACAATATCATTATTACTATATCAACATTAGATATAATATAATATACTGATCCCTTCTCACAGATCAATGTACATATAATAACAGTTACATTATTACTATATCTACATTAGATATGTAATATAAATTTAATAACAATATCGTTATTACTATATCTGCATCAGATGTAATGTAATATACTGGTTTAATGCTACAGACCAGTGTACATTTAATAACAATATCATTATTACTATATCTACATTAGATATAATGTAATATATTGATCCCTTCCCATCGATAAATGTACATATAATGGCAGTATCGTCATTACTATATCTCCATTTGATATGTAATATACATTTAATAACAATATCATTATTACTATATCTACATTAGATATAATGTAATATAATGATCCCTTCCCACCGATGAATGTACATATAATGGCAGTATCGTTATTACTATATCTGAATTAGATCTGCTGCAATATACTGATTCCTTCCCACACATCAATGTACATTGAATAGCAGTTTCGTAATTACTGTATCTACAATAGATATAATGTAATATACTGATACCTTCCCACAGATCAATACACATATAATAAGAGTATCGTTATTACCTTATCTACATTAGATATGTAATATACATTTAATAACAATATCATTATTACTATATCTACATCAGATGAAATTTAATATACTGATTTAATCCCACAGACCAATGTACGTTTAATAACCATACCATTATTACTATATCTACATCAGATGAAATTTAATATACTGATTTAATCCCACAGACCAATGTACATTTAATAACAATATCATTATTACTATATCTACATTAGATATAATGTAATATAATGATCCCTTCCCACCGATGAATGTACATATAATGGCAGTATCGTTATTACTATATCTGAATTAGATCTCCTGCAATATACTGATCCCTTCCCACAGATCAATGTACATTGAATAACCGTTTCGTTATTACTATATCTACATTAGATATAATGTAATATACTGATCCCTACCCACAGATCCATGTACATATAATAACAGTATCGTAATTACTATATCTACATTAGATATGTAATATACATTTAATAACAATATCATTATTACTATATCTACATCAGATGAAATTTAATATACTGATTTAATCCCACAGACCAATGTACGTTTAATAACAATACTATTATTACTATATCTACATCAGATGTAATTTAATATACTGATCCCTTCCCACTTATCAATGTACATATAATGGCAGTATCATTACTACTATATCTCCATTTGATATGTAATATACATTTAATAACAATATCATTATTACTATATCTACATCAGATGTAATGTAATGTACTGATTTATTCCCACAGACCAATGTACATTAATAACAATATCATTATTACTATATCTACATTGGATACAATGTAATATACTGATACCTTCCCACAGATCAATGTACATATAATAACAGTTTCGCAGTTACTATATCTACAATAGATATAATGTAATATACTGATGCCTTCCCACAGATCAATGTAATTTTGGTAACAAATTCATTATTACTATATCTACATTAGATATAATGTAATATAATGATCCCATCCCACCGATGAATGTACATATAGTGGCAGTATCGTTATTACTATATCTGAATTAGATCTCCTGCAATATACTGATCCCTTCCCACAGATCAATGTACATTGAATAACAGTATCATTTATACTATATCGACGTTGGATATAATGTAATATACTGCTGCCTTCCCACAGATCACTGTAATTTTGGTAACAATATCATTATTACTATATCTACATTAGATATAATGATATATACTGATCCCTACCCACAGATCAATGTACATATAATAACAGTTTCGATATTACTATATCTACAATAGATATAATGTAATTTACTGATACCTTCCCACAGATCAATGTACATACAATAACAGTATCGTTATTACTATATCTACATTAGATATGTAATATACATCTAATAACAATAACATTATTACTATATCTACATCAGATGAAATTTAATATACTGATTTAATCCCACAGACCAATGTACATTTAATAACAATATCATTATTACTATATCTACATTAGATATAATGTAATATAATGATACCTTCCCACCGATGAATGTACATATAATGGCAGTATCGTTATTACTATATCTGAATTAGATCTCCTGCAATATACTGATCCCTTCCCACAGATCAATGTACATTGAATAACCGTTTCGTTATTACTATATCTACAATAGATATAATGTAGTATACTGATACCTTCCCACAGATCAATGTACATACAATAACAGTATCGTTATTACTATATCTACATTAGATATGTAATATACATCTAATAACAATATCATTATTACTATATCTACATCAGATGTAATGTAATGTACTGATTTATTCTCACAGACCAATGTACATTAATAACAATATCATTATTACTATATCTACATTGGATACAATGTAATATACTGATACCTTCCCACAGATCAATGTACATATAATAACAGTTTCGTAGTTACTATATCTACAATAGATATAATGTAATATACTGATGCCTTCCCACAGATCAATGTAATTTTGGTAACAAATTCATTATTACTATATCTACATTAGATATAATGTAATATACTGATCCCTACCCACAGATCCATGTACTTATAATAACAGTTTCGTTATTACAATAACTACAATAGATATAATGTAATACACTGATACCTTCCCACAGATCAATGTACATATAATAACAGTTTCGTTGTTACTATATCTACATTAGATATAATGTAATATAATTATCCCTTCCCACCGATCAATGTATATATAATGGCAGTATCGTTATTACTATATCTACATTAGATATGTAATATATATTTAATAACAATATCATTATTACTATATCTACATCAGATGAAATTTAACATACTGATTTATTTCCACAGACCAATGTACATTTAATAACAATATCATTATTACTATATCTTCATTAGATATAATGTAATATACTGATCACTTCCCACAGATCAATGCACAGATTGTAACATTATCCTCATTACTATATCTACATTAGATATGTAATAAACACTTAATAACAGTATCGTTGTTACTATATCTACATTAGATCTACTGCAATATACTGATTCCTTCCCACAGATCAATGCACACTGATTAACAGTATCATTTATACTATACGTACATTGGATATAATGTAATACACAGATGCCTTCCCACAGATCAATGTAATTTTGGTAACAATGTCATTATTACTATATCAACATTAGATATAATGTAATATACTGATCCCTTCTCACAGATCAATGTACATATAATAACAGTTACATTATTACTATATCTACATTAGATATGTAATATAAATTTAATAACAATATCGTTATTACTATATCTGCATCAGATGTAATGTAATATACTGGTTTAATGCTACAGACCAGTGTACATTTAATAACAATATCATTA